>NW_026938807.1:600000-896845 GCF_032062105.1 Saccostrea cuccullata
AGATCTAAAGCAAAGGATCCTACTGGAGATGGGTAAGAACTAAACATAATCTTTTAGTTTATAAGGTTGAGGATAGATAGGGACCACTCTCCACAATTTTCTAGCTTTAGATCTTGGGAATGAGTTAGATCCAGTCTACACAAGCAAAGCATATTCAGCTTTTAACTGGTGGAGATGCTTTAGGCTAACTATTCACAAGCCTCCAAATTTACACGTGAAGAACGAGTAAAATCAAATCTCAAAAAACATTCCAGCTTCAGAGGAAAGGTATTGTTAATACCACATCTTTGTTTGCTACCTAGCTTCAAAGCGTTCGGGATGACCTAAACCTTTTTGGTAATCCTCCTCCTTCAGAAGACATTTATAATGGGTAAAATCCATTTAATGGATGCATGGGTATTAGTCTAGTTTTCCATAATGTTTCTAGCTTGACCGTGGGGTTCGTTAAACCACTCTCAACAAGCACTCTAACTTTAAGCGTCAGGGATTAGCTAAAACCAGTAATCATCCCAGCTTAAGACATTGCAAATGCCTGAAACCCACTATTCACATTTATTAGATAGATTTAGACGTTTCAGATGAGTTTAATTAATTGTCAGTAAGAGTCCAGCTTCAGACCTTGGGAATAGGGTAAAGTTATTCTTAAAGATCCCCCTAGCTTCAGTCGCTGGAGATACTCTGCAAGACTTCAAGATTTCTACATTGTCATTACTGTTCATAAGCATAAGAACTTCAGACGGTGAAAATGGGTAAAACCCAGTTCATGAGTAAATACCAACTTCTACCAACTCAGAGATTAGGATTAATTCTAAAGACCTACTCTCGACAATCCTTCTGACATCAGACATTGATATGTAATGTCCATAACAACCTACTACCTGTTGATGTTGATGGGCAAAACCAACTCTCCATAATCCCAAAGTTTTAGATGTTGCTATGGGCATAGGTAAGACCAACCCTTCATGAAACCTACTTTGACATTATGGATGCCTTTAGACTACTCTCAATATGATTTCTAACTTTAGACATTCGGGATGGGTATGAACTACTCTCTTCAAGTTCCTTGCTTCGGACGCTCCTTAGAAGCCTTCTAGCGTCGTCAAAAGTCTACTCTGGGCCAGAAGATCCAGTGGACTCTAAATGTTAATGTATAAAGAGCTATAGGTTTATCCATTTTGGTATTTTGATGCACCACGACACTTCATGATTTAGGTAAACAATAAAAGACTTTCTTTGGTTGTCAGTCTGGGAATTAAAACGCTGCAGCTTTTACCGAAAAAGAAAGAAAGAAGATCCACTTTCAACATCCAAAACCATACGGACATCCCTAGTTATTTGAAAATACCGATGTATTTAACTGATCGTTGATCGTTTTCCTAAAGCTCTGTCTGCAGGGGATAAACACATTTCTTCCTTTAGTTACTTCTCCAGATCTATATGGGGTTATTGCTCTTTGCTACATCTCGCTGTAATACGTCATATTGAACTGATTGTACTCTGGGTGACTCACATCCAAATTACATCCCCTGGCAAGATATTAACAAACCAAGCTATTTCCACAACTTATGATTGTCAATCTTGTTGTATTGATTTTGAAGCCATATCTTTCCTCTGCATCCACGCAGAATTAACTTATGCAATCAAGTGTTTTTATCTTCTGCAAAAATCTGCTGGCAAATAATTCCAGGGCCGGTAATGAAGTTAGTGATGTAATTATAATCTCAGGCAGGGCATGAGGAGGAGGAATATTCAATATGACATGTCATCTTCATTGCTCGATTCCTTATTGTTTGCATGCAATACACTATGATGGCAGGATAATATTTCGATATTTTTGAGAGTATAAATATATATAATTTTTAAAAAAATTAAAATTACATATTTTAATATTTTAATTTAATCGTTCGATGTAAAAGCCAGAAAAATATACGAAAGCAGCAATATTGATTCAGTCAAAATAACCAATTATATACATGTTTATCTATTATCTTTATGGTGAATAAAAAGACGAACTATATATATTACAATCAAGATATGAAAATATTTCGGCGGCAAACTTCAGTGAAGAACCCAGATTTCTCGTCTCTTACGCTTTTACAATAATGGTATTACATCGCTCAAGCCTCACTTGACCCGAGGGACATTCATCCTGAGTGGGTGCTAGAACAATTTGTCTAAAGATAACGAATGGCCGGAGCGCAATGTTCGTCCGAGGAAAGTTCACGGCCGGTATCTGGCCGTCGTTAATGAAGTCGTGTGATTGTACCGTAATGCTTTGTTGTATGACTGGCATTTAATTATCTGATTTAGTGTCCTTGTGTTGGGGTCAAACAACAAAATGTTGAAATGTAAAGGTGTATATATATATATATATATATATATATATATATATATATATATATATATATATATATATATATATATATATATATATATATATATATATATATTCACATAATCAAGATGCATTGTAAAAATATGGTCACATGTCACCGAGTTACAGAGCCATGCATTGTAAAAACCTTCAATGGTCATATGTCACAGAGTTACAGAGCCATGCATTGTAAAAACCTTCAATGGTCATATGTACATGTCACCGAGTTACAGAGCCATGCATTGTAAAAACCTTCAATGGTCACATGTCACCGAGTTACAGAGCCATGCATTGTAAAAACCTTCAATGGTCACATGTCACCGAGTTACAGAGCCAAGCATTGTAAAAACCTTCAAGAGCCAGAATGCATTGCAAAAACCTTCAATGGTCATATGTCACAGAGTTACAACGCCATGCATTGTAAAAACCTTCAATGGTCACGTCATCGAGTTACAGAGCCATGCATTGTAAAAATTTGTCTAGCCAAGATTGTAAAAACCTTCAATGGCCGGAGCGCCAAGCATTGTAAAAACCTTCAATGGTCATATGTCACAGAGTTACAGAGCCAAGCAGTAAAAACCTTCAATGGTCACATGGTGGAGTTATGGCCGCATTGTAAAAACCTTCAATGGTCACATGTCGTGGAGTTGCATTGTAAAAACCTTCAATGCTTTGTTGCCATGCATTGTAAAAACCTTCAATGGACATTTAATTACAGAGCCATGCATTGTAAAAACCTTCAATGGTCACATATCACAGAGTTACAGAGCCAAGCATTGTAAAAACCTTCAATGGTCATATGTACAACAAAATGCATTGTAAAAATGTCACATGTCAGGTGTACAGAGCCATGCACTGTAAAAACCTTCAATGGTCACTCTTACAGAGCCATGCATTGTAAAAACCTTCAATGGTCATTAATAAAATAAAAACCTTCAATATCCAGTTACAGCCATGCATTGTAAAAATTTCATATGTTACAGATAATGCATTGTAAAAACCTTCAATGGTCACATGTCACCGAGTTACAGAGCCATGCATTGTAAAAACCTTCAATGGTCACATGTCGTGGAGTTATAGAGCCAAGCATTGCAAAAACCTTCAATGGTCATATGTCACAGAGTTACAGAGCCAAGCATTGTAAAAACCTTCAATGGTCACATGTCGTGGAGTTACAGAGCCAAGCATTGTAAAAACCTTCAATGGTCATATGTACATGCCGCGGAGTTAGAGAGCCATGCATTGTAAAAACCTTCAATGGTGAAATGTCACAGAGTTACAGAGCCATGCATTGTAAAAACCTTCAATGGTCATATGTCACCGAGTTACAGAGCCATGCATTGTAAAAACCTTCAATGGTCATATGTACATGTCACCAAGTTACAGAGCCATGCATTGTAAAAACCTTCAATGGTCACATGTCACGGAGTTACAGAGCCATGCATTGTAAAAACCTTCAATGCTCACATGTCAGAGAGTTACAGAGCAATGCATTGTAAAAACCTTCAATGCTCACATGTCAGAGAGTTACAGAGCCATGCATTGTAAAAACCTTCAATGCTCACATGTCAGAGAGTTACAGAGCCATGCATTGTAAAAACCTTCAATGCTCACATGTCAGAGAGTTACAGAGCAATGCATTGTAAAAACCTTCAATGGTCACATGTCACGGAGTTACAGAGCCATGCATTGTAAAAACCTTCAATGGTCACATGTCACCGAGTTGCAGAGCCATGCATTGTAAAAACCTTCAATGGTCATATGTCACAGAGTTACAACGCCATGCATTGTAAAAACTTTCAATGGTCATATGTCACAGAGTTACAGAGCTATGCATTGTAAAAACCTCCAATGGTCATATGTACATGTCACCGAGTTACAGAGCCATGCATTGTAAAAACCTTCAATGGTCACATGTCGTGGAGTTACAGAGCCATGCATTGTAAAAACCTTCAATGGTCACATGTCACGGAGTTACAGAGCCATGCATTGTAAAAACCTTCAATGGTCACATGTGCAGAGCCAGAGTAAAAACCTTCAAGTCATATGTACAGAGCCATGCATTGTAAAAACTTTCAATGGTCACATGTCAGAGAGTTACAGAGCTATGCATTGTAAAAACCTCCAATGGTCATATGTACATGTCACCGAGTTACAGAGCCATGCATTGTAAAAACCTTCAATGGTCACATGTCACCGAGTTACAGAGCCATGCATTGTAAAAACCTTCAATGGTCACATGTCACGGAGTTACAGAGCCATGCATTGTAAAAACCTTCAATGGTCACATGTCACCGAGTTACAGAGCCATGCATTGTAAAAACCTTCAATGGTCACATGTCACCGATAAACCATTGTAAAAACCTTCAACGGTCGTGGAGCAGATTATTAAAAATATTTTAAACCTTAATCACAGATTGTTTTGGTTTTACTCAGCATTTTCGCGATTATTAAAAATATTTTTTTTTGTTTGGTCACTTTTTCATTATTATTTTGATTATCGTGAATTCTTCTTTGTTTTTCTCATGTCAATCTTTTTTCTTTTAATTATTTTTATTAATTATTTCTTCCCTTATTATTAAATTGATATCTTTTAATTGTTATGTGTGAATTTCTAATAATGCTTTAAGTAAACGAAATATGTAGTGTTTGATTTGATGAAATGTGATAGCAATAGCTAAATAAATAGGCAGAAAAAAAAACGTAATTTGGGGGAAAATGAAAAAAGAAAGACCAAATATATAGGAATAATAAGGCAATAAAAGACATTACTCAAAGTTTCATTTTGCTTGGCAGTGTAATAGGTACTAAAGCATGTAATTGTAACGGAAAGTGCGAGGATTGTCGAAGCAATGCTATCAGCAAACGCAGTTACTGTGAAAAATTGACGAATACAACACCATAAGTGGAGCTTCATTAGCCGTTCATTGATTTATCCCATCAAAGCAAACCTTGTAATTCCTGACTAAGTGGCTCTCCTTTAATGACGTGTCCAATACTTCGCTTTCCTGTTGACTTGGTCCATACATGGATTACTAGCGTCCTGTAAATATTTACCTAGACTAGCAAAGTGGTCAATTTCTTTGTCTTTGGAAAACCACACCAAACCCAGAGTTTTCTTATTGCGATCATAACAGGTACCCCCATACAATAGTGGGTGTGACGGGTCAACTGTCGACCGTAGAATGACACTTTAAAGTGTACTTTGCTTATATGACTTTTAATTAATGTATATACTTATCTTAAAACCTTAAGAAAGACTTCAAGTGCGGAAACAGCTTTTAGGGGCACTAAGGATTTGAAATGAATGAATTACAATCGTATTTTAATGGGCAGTTTTGACATCAGTGAGTCAATGACCGCGGCTGGTACGATCTTAAGTCTTTAAGGAAGACACAAAAAAACACAAGATTGTCTTTGATTCCTTACCATTTCCGGTAAAGTGATTTCAAATTATATAGGGCAGGTCTACTTGCACTTTTAATAAATTAAATCTCTAAGGTTAATAATGAATGGAAACCACTTTTACATATAATATAGTGCCATTTTTAAAAATAAATCAAATATTCTATTTTTACATACATATATTTTTTGTGTGCACTTTCGATTTCGAATAATTCTAAAAGACCCTCACGTATAGACAAAATACAACTGATATCACCTTATATCTACTCTCAGATAATCTGTCGTGTGGATTACAGATTATATTCTTTATTGATATATCGTCCTCCTAGATAACTGATTGCATGATAACCTAATTTTGGTCCGAAAGGTTTGCGGTTGCGATGCGGTTTATTCTCTTGTTATACCTGCGCGAAATCCCCACCCATATACGATTCCGGGGGATTGTTGTATTGTATTTCTCTCGCGCTAGAAATTCTTAAATCGTGCGTTATTGCTGTTCTCTCATATTTTGTTTCATTCTTTGCCTCTAAACACCACATAACAACTTAGCTGTATCGTATTAAATTATTCTTTTGTAGTTTGAGGGCGACGACGACGCACCTGATTATGAATGCTATATCGATTCGGCTCTTTATCAAATATTGATTCCATGGCAAATTTAATGTATATACATGTATTATCATGAATCATACATTAAAAGAAAAAAAGCAATGTTTAATAATATTGATTGCTATAATAGACACATTAAATTAACGATATTGACAGCTGTTGGCTGTCATATTTATCTTCTAATCTTTTCATACTATTATATTTTAAAGGTTTTTGTTGATGTTAGTTTTTATATGAAGCATGTTAAGTGAAGGCCCAAAATGAATCAAGTTGTGCACCGTGCAAGCGATATCGATGCAAAATCCAATCAACGTAATTTCCATATTAATCAGGCTGGTTACAGTACATGCAACATTGTCTTTATCTCGTTTCCATCTTACAACGTTTAATATCAGTCAAGATATACCGGGGCGATTCCGGGACTTTGTTGGATATTTTAATAACCCCCACCACGGTTCAGTGGATTCATTTGATTTTTTGTTCCTCCGGGATTTGTGAATCGATATTATGATTGAACCATTCGATCAAACGCGTCTGTATCGACCATATGTTTCTGATGAATGAGGAGTAGCATGTGAAACAAAGATGTTCGGGAAATATATTCCCTCAGTACAAGTGCTAATCAAAACCACGTGCTGACAGTAGCATCTCCAAAATTACCCACCATTCTCCTCAGAACCCCGTGACTCATCATGATCTTCCACGCTCTTTGAAAACATTGACAGACAAGGCATTTGTCTGGAAACATAACCTCTAGCAAGGGAATCGCTCAACTCTGATGCAGAGGAACTATATCAAATAAGCCTGGATATTGATTATATTAGGATACTTTCTGTGTATATTGAGGATAGTCCAGCAACATACAAAAACTGGCCAGTGGATCAAATCTATTGCTCTTGTGATGAAAAGATGTTTACAGAAACCCGGAACAGTTTTTGTCCGATTAACCAAAGCGTAAAGGATATACGTATAAGCAGTTTCTTTGTTTACATTTGTAGAGGATGATCATCTCCGGAGGAAGGATGAAGCATCACTAGATGTCTTCATTGTAAATATGAATTAATTAGTTGTTTATTAAGAGGTGTGAATAATCTTGCGACTTTTGTCTTAAGACTTAGACCTTATCTTCGTTATATAGCGGACTCGGTAATTTATGCTCGAGGGATTAGATTAGGTAATCTGAGGGTTCAAGCAAGGTGCGCCCCACGGTGTGCAGGAAACGGTGAGGTTATTTAAGTCGTTTTTTGTGTGAATCAGTAACACTTGACCTGAAATATACGGCGATTCTTTTTTTTTCTAATAAAAGAAATCAAAATGTAATTGGACCAGATGCTCGGCGAATGATAAATTAGACTAACGGCTGGCTTCAGAAGACAGAGTGCTGGTTATTATTGGGGTTGGTTTCTTCTGAGTGGAAGACTGACAACCAGAGACAATAATAGACGATAAAACAATTGATGCCAACATAACGGAGCCATATTTAATATACGGTTAATTTATGAAACAGTGAATGTGCCGTAATACACATGGAGGCTGAACGAGAAATGTACAAGCAGATCCCTGGAGTGTGTTATTGTGGGCACTACACAGGCGTGGACGGAGCGGGAGAAAGGAGGAATATAGCCTCTAATAATGGACCTTCACTTAAAACAATGAAGACTTCATTAATATTTGTGATATACATAGTGTTCTTAGTTACAGATTCAGTTATAGGATTGCCAGTTTCAGGAGCGTCTAATCTAGATGCAGATGCTTTTGTAAGTAATTCATATATCGTCTGTTTTGTTTCTTATAGCAGACGAGAGGTGCTCGCTATTAACATGATTTAACCTTGATATATGTACGGTGTGAATCATTAAATCTCCCTTCCATTCAGGATTTCTGTATGTAGGTGTACTGACCATGTTTACTTATCATATACGTATTTATTTTATACGGTTCAATGGTTTTTATTAACAACAAACAGTTGAACTGAAATGAAACGTTTTACTTTGCATGTAAACCATGTAGGTTTGAAAAGATATAATTCAAACGTGTCTTGAGGAACATGTCGAAGCTCAAAGGGGGGAGAGGGGGCTATAAACGACGTACTTATTACAGTAAAGACATGTATAGCAAGTTAAACTAATCTAAATTTATTAAAACTAGTTACAATTTCTTCCTCGCCATTCAAGATTAACTCGTAATTTTTAAGGAAAAAATAGAAATCCCCTCTTATTCCAAAAGAGGATGCGATGAGATGGAATTACAAGTGCTTTTGTTGTGGCATCTTCCTTGTTTGACACTCAGTGTAAGATGTTAATCACTATCTTCAGAACACATGGCTATGTGTGTAAAACAGATTATGTCATAGATAAAATCTACAGATGACAGACCGACTGCATGCAGTCATATTTATACTTTGTACAGTCATCTTACTGCAAGATTCTTGTTACTTTATGTCAGGTCTTGTATAAAAATGCAGCTTGAGTTATTTGCTGAGTTTTCCTGGGTAGGGAAAGTTTTCTTATCTTGAACATTAATTTGTGCAAAACAATTGCAACATCACACCTAAATATTTCCTCATAAATGACCTTTGGTGAATGCTTCTGTCTATCGATTTTATAGAATGAAATGACCAAAGCCCTACGATCATGCAGTGCAAATTATTAGATATTGTAATTGCTTCACAATGTGTGACATATACCGACGTGTTCAACTTGCACATGTCAGCTGGCATTCACTTAATTATTTGTTGATAAGATGATGATTCTGAGTCAAAGAGAAGAAATGATGGGTCACAATAAATAAGTCGTGATGGTTAGCTTAGCAGTATAGACATCACTATCACATAAACCTTTTGATGGTGAAACATCGTATACTCATCGTTTTGTGATTGACAGAGAAAACAGCTGATATTTTTCATCAATACGTCGTGTTTAAGAAATATGCAGCATTAAATAGAGGTACCAATACTAAATACGATTACGGGTATTGTTCTGTTGATTAAAATCAGCATGGCGTCTGAAAATGTCCCAACTGACAGTCTATCCCAGCTGACAAAGTACAAATAGATAAGAACAGTTAGGAACATTATCTTTTTAGTAAGGTTCATCATTACAGGGGCTTCGACAAATGGTAACCCATCATATAATACAACTTATAGTTTCTCTTTCTAAGGAGATGATATTTATATATTCCTAGCAACCAAATTGAACTGATACTTTTACTAGATCCCTAAACTTCATAGCAATCCTTAAAAACAGGTATATAACTGTTTCTAGTTAATGTTCTATCGAGCCTCAATCTTTCTGCTCCTCACAAAAATATTAACAGTGAATTCGAAGGAGAAACTTCGGCATGTTCAGGAGTAATGTATAACAACATGATCGAGAAATAGTGTTAATCAGATGTGAATACGTGAAAACATCCCAAACATTAAGAACATGAAGAAAAATTGATATTGCAAAATTTTAACAAACCTACGAATCTTCATCACTTTTAATATACAACCATTCCCCATGATAAAGGCTTAGACTTTGCATCATATAAACAGCTGCCTTTTCAATAAAAATGAAATTCGTTAATTTACATACCTTCTTATAGGTCATCTATCATGTCTATAGATAAAAGCTTATTTTGTTAAACTGATTCTATTCAGAAGTACTCCTAGAATGATATTAAGAAGATGCTGGAGTTTCTCATTGATAACATGTTTGTAGTTTTTGGAGGAGATATCTTCCAATGATCTGGTGGAATTTTCGTGGGTTCCAAGTTGATTCAATACATAAAAGTGAATGTTCTACTTTCAATCAGTTTCTAAAATGAGACAAGCTTTTGACAAATAAGCTGACAATACAAGGTTATAAACAATCTAGACTTGAATCAACATTTGGTAAATTCAATGATGGATACAATGCAAATAAAAACTGCCATTGTCGAATGTTGACTGACTTCTCTCAAACAAAGTTTAGGCCATTATATTTTAAAATTTACCTCTTCATACACAGGATCAAGTGACGGGTAAGTCAGGTCGACAGGGAATGCACACTCCTCCATGGCATCTCATCCTTTACCTCTATTTTCAGATCCATGCTGGCTCTACTAAAAAATGTGTTTAGATTTTTTTTAGAATACATGTAACTACATATTTTTATTATCATAATTATATTTATTATATTGATATTATAGGCCTAATCATTTTTATTGATAAATGAGATCATTAATGGGACTACTGCAGTTGTGATGACTTTAAAATGAAACACTTAATTAGAAGATTGAAAAAAATATATTAGAATTTGCTGTAACTTAGCTCAGTGAGGGTACAGCAGTGAGTTAATAACATGAATGTCACTGTAGATAGATCAAACAAGAATGATAAGAACGGAGCATTTTGTCCCCAGGACTTATTGTTTAATTGACTGGTCTTTAAATAAGTGCACTTTTAACATTATAAATAAAGGTCGTAGTTTGACTATGAATTACATGTACTTTATGGGTTTAATTTCGCATGTAGGTCTGCTAATATCAAGTAATTTAGATATGTAAATCAAGAGTTTCGGGCATTCAAAAATAATATGAAAAGAATAGCATAAAGCAAAATTTGAGACTTGATGAAGATACAGTAGTAAGTGGCTATGCCTCATCTAAATAGTTATCTAGTTTGTTTTAAAGAAAGATTCCCACAAGCATTAAAAACCCTTGACATTTTGTTTGCCTGCCAGATTTTTCATATACTCACTTGATTTCGAATTCAAACGTACAGCACCCACCAGAAAGAAATGCTGTTTGTTTTTATGTTTTCTCACGTCAGTTAGCAAACCACATTATTGAAACTTCATTGTCGCCTTAATCGAGAATTCATCAATAAAATAAAATTCAAATAAAACATTTAAAAAAAATTTTTGTGAAATATTATTACATGTCAATGTTAACTCTTTTTAGAGATACCTTGGAAAGTTTGGTTACATATCATCAGCTCAAGCGGAGAAGGGGGCTCAGAACCTCATTTCAATGGACATCACGGAGTCCATAAAGAAATTACAAAGAATGGGTGGGATCCCGCCAACCGGCGTGCTCGATGTTCGAACTCAGGAGCTCATGCACAAGCCGAGGTGTGGTAACAAGGACCCAGTGGAAGAAGAAGGGGCCCGGAAAAAGAGATATGTACTGGCCCCTTCTAAATGGGACCATAAGGATCTAACTTACAGGTAAGTTATAGAAGTTATCAGTTTAAAGGAGTAACGAAAGTCGAAAGGGTTACAATCTTGTTTTGCAGAGCTAATTACAAAGTGGTGGTCCTTATGTTAAACAAAGTATGTGTGTCAACAACTTTGAATTTGCTAAAATATGCAGCAAAAGTGGTTACGTGCATGTGTTCGGATTAAGAATCACGGGATGGGGCCAAATTATGAAATGTTGTTAAAAAGAGAAAAACACCATGCATTACCATTTCTATGGCACACCCACAATAAAGGAATTTTCGTATCTAGATCAGCAGATTTTATATAATTCTCAGTGTGCTACTGCAAAAACGAAGAATTTTTAGCATATTGAAATCTCCCCCTTGATTTGCCCCCATTTTTAATACCGGACATGTGTTCTAAATTTAAGGACTTCTTCAAGTTGAAACCAGACCTAGCATTACTCACGAAATCATATGACATCTGTAATAAGTGTGAGAAAAGCGCCATTTCTCTGCTTGGGTTTGATCTTGTTTGGCTGGTGTACAGTAGCTCCCAGGCTGTCTTATCTCACCAACAGTTATTCTGCATATTAGAGTTTGCACTGGATTGCAAGATAAATGTAAGCTGGTACATAGGGTGCGAAATACAAAGATAAGTAGCGCAGTGGCCAGTATTTTCGAGAGGAATTTTTCAGCTGAGCTCCGTCTCCATCTTTAAGGTTTTTCTTTCGAGCTACACGAACAGGTTAGTGATGACCATGAACGTTGAGCCACGTGACCTTGTTCGGCCTGGTTGTTATGTGGTTATGTGACATCACAACCTGCATGAATGAGGGCATATGGTTCATCAATCTGCCGATCCACTGATGAGAAGCGATGAAATTAGTTTCTTTTTTCTTCTTTCGGACTGTATTCTAATAACTATTGGAAAATTTTGTTGATTGGAAGCTAGAAATTGAGTCATAGCTAATAGGTTATTGTGTTATTTCTACATTGAACTATTCTCTGCATCACGATTCTATTGTCCCCGCCAAGATCTAAGAGATGCACGCTCCACGAACTCTCATGCAAGTCGCTGAAGCAGTGAGTCACCCACACCTCACCTACCAACTAAAACAAGCTTTATAGTTATAATCTCAATTTGTCCAAGTACATTTTTCCTTAATATTTTATGTTGAACGCAGACAGGTTTCTGTTCTACTTGTGCGATTTCACTGGCTCCCTAAGGACAAACACATGTTCCTCACCACAAGGGTAAAAAATAATACTGCAATGCAGTCAGCTCGTTGTCTTGACAACACGATCAGGGTTATGTACTTTTCATGCTTTTAATTCAAAATATACAAGAATTTCAACTTTCAGTTAGATTCTTATGCCAGATTGTCAAGTAGACGAGATTTAACAACAAGAATTTTACAATGTTTACGAATGGCAAAATTTGAACAGAAAAAGGCAGACGACCGTTAGATTATCGGTAAATTTACAAATACAATACAATTACAATAAAGCTCAACAGAACAATTTTGTGTACAACATACATTGGGGACAATTATGTGAAGCAAATCATGTTAACAACGGTCAGAGTGGCCCCTTTCAGCTCAGCATCCGTTCTACAAGAGGGTATGCGTAACTGGAATTTAAATTTTGTTTCAGTAAACATGGAGTATACTTAGATGTTTATAGACATAGGAATCAGATGATGTTCTATAAATTATAATCTCCCCATTGCAGTGATTAGCCTGCCAATTCAGCCAATGTAAGATATCACTTGAACAAACTATTTTTACTTCTTAACGCAAATTCTCTGTTCTCTCCAAATGTCAGAGATTGTTATCTACATATATTGGAGATAAACTATTCGAGCACGTCTGCTTCTTTTTAGTATGAATGACCGGTCTTTTCAACAAGGGTTGCTTTAATTTGTACTTCGACTAAGTTGGTATTTAACAATAGCAAATGCATGCTGCAGATACAGTCTAAATCTGAAGCATAATGTCATTGTACCCCGCTACCCTAAGGGTTGGAATACATGTACATAAATCAAACTGAAAAAAAAATGATAAATGTAATGATTTCAACTTTTCCCTTGCTAGATCCCCTTATTTTGTGGCAATATAGCCTTTTCACTCGTATGTAGAGTTTATGTCTCCCAGCTGATCCAAGTACGCAAGTGCATGCTTTACTTAAGAAATAGTTTTAAAACTACATGTAAATAGGTTGTTGACAATTAAGTTGATGAAAAAAAAGGATATGAATTCGTTCAAAGACAACATTTCGAAAGTTATTTGTTTGGTACATTGAACTTATTAGCAAATCTATCATTAAGTCGATTGATGACTGAAGTTTTGCAGACTGAATGTCGTGTCATTATTTTACACAATGAAATATCTTCGGATTTTTTCGTTTGAAAATCATGACAAGGAGCACAGGGCGGATGTGACCTGTCGACAGGGGGTGCATACTCCTCCATGGCACCTGATCCCAGCTTTAATATTTAGAGGTCCCACTTTGCTTTGCTCCCAATTTATTTCAATGGAATTTTGAGCTGAATACTGTTCGTGTTATCTTCGTATTTTATTTTACAAAAAAAAAAAAAAAATAAAAAAAAAAATAAAAAAACCAATGAACATAGTATTGTCAAGTACATGGTCGAAGACGGATGTCAATGAGAAAAAATTGTATTTTACAAAAAAAATATGACGAATATTTCATAAAGATGATTCATTTAAGAATATCCGGAGTTACACTTTAGTTTCAATTACTTGATAATTGAGGGGATGTTATCCATATCTTATCGATAGCTGTTCTTTTCTTTTTTCAAAAAATGCTCTTGAAATGCTGAAGGAAACACTTCTCAGACCTTGTTTTACGATTTTATTGGTATAGAATGATTCATTCTTGCAATCAAAGATGCAACAATTATACACATTTTTTTTTAATAGGAACTAATCAATTAACTAAAACAACTTGTTAAATATTAATGCTATCAAAATGTATCATTTGTACGAGATAAAAGATAATGAGCATTGAGTCATTTCGAAAGTGGAGCCTTATTTGCATCGGATGCTAGTAATTAAAAGAAAGCATTTCTTATTTATAAAGTCGACCAAAGATAAGTTCTGTAAGGTCCTGCCGGCGTATTGTCATCACCCAGATATCACGAGGCGCCACGAGTCCGCGGTCGGAAAACCAAAGGCTGCCAGGGGCCGCGGAGAACAAATTGGTGTACGCCAAACATAATCATCCCTTAGTTCTAGTTTCTATCTTAAATGTCTTGGTAGTCCTTTGGCTTATAATTGTTTGATATCCTGCCTTAAACCAGAAAAAGAGGGAAAATTACATTCTGTAGGAATCACGTTTTTATCATTCTGTTCGATCTACAGCAAACATCGAAATACTCTCTGATAGTAATTTCTGAGTCATACAGACTTGAGGATATCTTTTGCATGTTGCTTTATTGCCTGTAATGGCTTGTCTGGTTTGTCTTTGTAGAATCGGGTGATCTAAATTCAGTCATCGGTGTAAATGACCTTGGGGTACAGAAACTTCTGTTTTTCTGTATTCGAGTTGACATCACCATTTTGGTTCTTTGCAAATAGGAGCAGACTGTCTGTTTCGTACACGATAGAAAGTAAAAATATAAGATAAGCAACCACAACTCTGAGATTGCACCAGCTAGCACGCCCAGTAACAATTAGTAAAGTGACACTTTTAGAAGCACGTTTCGTGTCGCATGGAATTAACCACAAGATGCATTGTCAAACTTTTATTTCCGGTAGAGGCTGACCTTTGGCATCGTTAATGGGATTCTGCCCAGGTGCTGAGGGGTCTTCTACCTGCTTCGTTAAGTTTGAAATTTCTTGGCTATAAATCACTTTCTGAGAGAACCTGACTCTGGCTATAATGTCAACATCTGTGTTTGGTGTAATCATTTTGTAACCAATTGCAATGGTACGGAACACGGTACATTTGTCTAATGGTAATTCAAACACCAAAGGTTAAAGAGGAAAGCGTGTTTCGTTGCAGTTAAAATGTTAAGACACCGTGAAGTATCTTTTGCAGTAATGATGTCGAAAATTTATAAATAAAGGGTTTTGTCTTTAAATAATTTTAGAATCGAGAACTACACGCCAGATCTACAGTGGCAGGATGTCCGGCGAGTCATCGCAGACGCCTTTAAAGTTTGGAGTGACGTCACTGACTTAACATTTACAGAAGTTATGAATACAGATGCAGATATCATGATAAAATTTGCCAGAAAATATCATAAAGATGGTTACCCATTTGATGGGAAAGGTAATTGACAGAAGTCTATAAGGCACAAAATACATCTCACTGTGTTTGTTATTTATTAGATTTAGCAAATTTTATTCCTTTTTCTGTAGGAAATTGCTTTGGGGTTTGGTAACTAAAATCAAACGTCATATTGAATTATAGACATACTTTTCTTCCAATAACGAAGTAATTTGCTGTTTTACTTGCCTTAAAAATCTTTTGCTTTGAAATAACATGGGTCATTTTGTCTATGAAAGAATTATGACAAAAAGGATTGGTCGGTTTAGTTAATTTGAACGATATTTGTTTCATACAAAGAAACGTGTCACCCAATCCATAACAAAACTACAGGGTTGTATGACAAAACCTAATCAAAAAGAAAACATAAAAGTGACTTAAACAGATTGAAGACAGGAAGATTATACCCATAGCGGCGTCTCAGTCAATAATTCACGAGGAACTGAACGTGAAAGAACGAGAGAGAAAGCAACACGTTGCTGGCCGTACCAGATGTTCTTTTGAGGTTCGTTTCATATACTTTGGATCCACGCACACTGAGTGCATGCAGCAGCTTTGAGATTGCTGAAACACACTATCAGCAAATTGGTTTTTACCGTGAACTTTAGCCCATCTATTCTTTGTATGAAAACAAACCTAGAGCCAAAAGCAATAGTAAATCAGTGATTAGTGTACGTGTGTATATAGCTACTGAGGAGAAAAATACTACTATACACTTCTTCATGAAACTAAATATATCATCCGTATATCTCATAAACAATGCGAATATTGCCAGAACACAGGCGAAACAAATTAAAATGCAATTTAAACATAGTTAAAGTTATGTAAGCAGTGTTGGGATGTCTTTAAATACAGCGAAAAAAAAATGTTTTAGATTGCAACAAAAATCCAACTCCGAAATTTTTTGACGAGCAAGAAAAGTAAACGATCGACTTTTCCAACCCAAAAAACCTATTTTATAGGAGGTCGTGTTTTCAGGGGAGGGGCGGTCTTTCCGATTCAAATTTTAAAAATTCAGAAAATTGAGGGACCCCCCCCCCCCCCCCCCAATTTTATTTACGCATGCTCTTTGTGCGGTATCTTATTCTGTGCGTTATGTACAAGTACCTTACAATTTACTCCTAACTCTACAGGTCTCATCCTGGCTCACGCTTTCTTTCCTGGAAAAGACAAAGGGGGTGATACTCATTTCGATGAAGATGAAAAGTGGACGATCAATTCCAATGAGGAAGGTGAATGACTGTTTTAGTTTTTCAAAAAAGAAATGAAAATTTTTAATGACTTCTTCTGTTAGAAAAGGAAATATTTTAAAATTTTTATCTTCTGACTGGAAAGGGAAATCCTTTCCCAACAAAATAGGAAAATAATTATCTTTAAAGTATTCATTTTTCCTGTTGCTATTTTTAGGTGTGGACTTGTTTATGGTAGCTGCTCACGAGTTTGGGCATGCTCTGGGACTGAGCCACAGCAACGAGCCCAAAGCCCTGATGTATCCTTGGTATCAGGGATACATTCCCAACTTTCAACTTCCATACGACGATACCTTAGGAATACAACTTATTTATGGTATATCCACATAGAAAATATACAAATGAAAGATCTTTCTTATTATAAAAGCCATTCAATGAAGTCAATCAAGGAGTGTTCGAATAAATATTCTTTGGAAGAGTTTTACAAACTCGATCTTTCTAACGAAGTTCTTGAAAGAAAGTAAAACAGCAGATTTTTTTTTAGGTGGTAAGGGACCTTACGTGACCTTTCGACCCCCGCCCACCACCAGGCGGCCTGATACAAGGGGAGGATACAGTACCCTCGCTCCTCCCCGTAAAGCCCCAATAGATCCATGTAAGGGAAATTTTGACGCCATAGCAGTTATACGTTCTGAAGTCTTCATTTTCATCGGAAAGGTGGGCAAAATGTATAAAGGAATAATTATAGATATCCTTAAGAAAATTCAAAATGACAGCAATTCATACTGAAAAGTCTTAATTAAAAATAAAATGTTGACGTTATTGACTTTTAAAAGTTTAATTAATTAGAACTATAGGGTGTTGTATTTTTCTATATATATGTATGTGTATAAAATCGAATGGAAAGAACCGTTGTTTTGGGTGGGCGTTGTAACCCACTCAAGGGCACTGACCTCTTGTTTTTTCAGCATTTTTAAGTTCTTGAGCAGAATTTTGAATGCATAATATCTAAATATTTTTATTTGACAGTATTTCTGGAGGAGTCTTGAACCTAAAACCATTCTCTCTAGTGAACCCTCCATTATTCACGACTTCTGGTACAGATTTCCAGAGGACGTGGAGAGGATTGACGCAGCTTTTGAACATCCAACAGACCGCAGAATCTTCTTCTTCTCAGGTAAAGGGATATTCTTGTTATAAGTATTTTAAAATACATTGTATTCCAGCGTTAGGAAACACTATCACCCCCCCCCCCCAAATAATTCCCTCATTTGTGAAAAGTTAAATTGAAAAAATCTTTTTTTTGAGTTTTTACTTGATTGTTTTGTTTTTCCAGTATTTTTGTAAATTTTTTATGGAAAAGTTGTAAGTCAAAGAAATGTTCTGAATTATTTTAAATATCGATATCTGCTGTGTATAATAATGTTTCAATACTTGAATTCCTTAGGAAAGAGGTACTGGATATACAACGGTAACAGTCTTGCCAATGGACACCCTACTAATGGTAAACCAATCACAGACTTCGGAATCCCTGAAGACATTCAGAAAATTGATGCAGTGTTTGTGTGGGGCTTCAACAAAAGGATTTACCTTGTCAGTAAAGATATGTACTGGAAATTCAAGGAGTCGGACAATCAAATAGAACCGGACTACCCTCGCGACATGAGCATCTGGAAAAATGTTCCTATTCCAATTGATACTGCTTTTAAATTCCAAGGTTTGTTCAGATTATTATTCTTCCTTAACATACATTTATTTTAACCATTTTTATCAAATGTCTGCTCAATATGCAAAAATTGGGTAGGTTCTATGCACAATAAAAAAAATTACCAATTTTTAACATTCAGATAACAAATAACATTGTTAAATGTAGCATATTACTAGTATAACAAACTACATTTTTTTAAGAAACATATTCTTTATCCTCTATGCACTTTTCTTTACCTTTAAGGGTGTCTTTGGTTTTAAAACCATTCTTTTCCTATTACAGAAAACACCTATTTCTTCAAAGGGGATAAAATGTACAAGTTTTATGACATGAAGATGAGAGTACAAGTGAACTGGCCCAAACCTATTGAAGATTTCCTAGGATGTGGGGATCGGTACAGTTCACGTAAACCTAACTCCAAGAACTCCCCCGAGAAGATTGCTCAGTTACCAAAGAGAAATTCATCAAGCCACACCAGTTTTACAGGAGTTTCCATACTTGTATTATTACATGCCATATATTTATGTATATGTTCTAGGCATTAATGACCTGTTTTTATATCACTATTTGAATGGTCTGACCAAAGGAATCAAACACTGTAATACCAGGTGATCATTTGTCCTGTATTCCTAAACTATACAATCAAAAAGTGAAGTATGAAGAATACTTTTAGTTCCTCAGCTTAAATTAAGCTTATTGGACCAAACTGATAATCAAACAGCTGCAATAAATACAATATTGTTGGAAATATGAGGTCTAGTGTGTGATTTTCATTAGCTTGCTTTTATTTGTATGAAGCTGATGGCAAGCATTACTGTACGTTATACATTGCAGGACGCAATGTGATTATTATATCATATGATCCAAAATGAAATCCTACACAAGAATTGGTGCATAATACAATATATTTTTTCATGTCTTTTAAAAGGATACATATTATTATATCCTGTGTAGAATTTTTTTTTTGCCACTTTGTATTTACCTCAACAAAGAGATCAAAGTGAACAACAACAAAAGTTATTTTGCATTACATTGCAAGTTAGAGTTAAATAACTTCTACTCACAATTTTATTTGATATTAGGGGACCCTTGAGCATGCTAAGGGGAGGATAGACATTTAAAATGAGATTAGAAATGAGATTGAAGTTTGTATATATTGTATGGTATTTAGACATCAGGTGTTTTATTTAAGCCCAGGTGATCAATGGCTGTTTATCAGCCAGTAAATGTTGAACCTCAATGTGATCTAACTATCACGGTTGTGATTCTTGTCTCCGTATGCCTTAATATCTGTTTTTGCTATATCATTGTATCATATTGTTATGTTTTACATGTAAAATTCCTTCTGTCAGTGTAATGAGGTTTTATGTGTTTAATTTATTTGAGTTTCTACATGTAACGATAACCCTGTGATATGTGAGTGTATAAAAGTGTCTGTTCTTTTTATGCCAGAATTTGGTTCAGTAGCATAATAGTTTGTTCAGTGTTCATTTGTTTAATTTTTTTTTAGCTTAATTTAGTACTGATGCAACAAGAATTCACATTCACTGCTTATAAAAAACAGACGTCTGGCATTAGTGCCAAAAAAGTGTGCACATCTCAGAATAATGCAAAGCACATGAATAAATTATAATTAGATGATAATTATCATGCTTCTCTTCATGATGTGTACATACAATTAGCATCCTCTTTACTTCTGACAAAAAAATCTCATAAATTTATTAATTTCCCTGGCTCCCTAAGGTGTATTTGCTCAGTTGAGTATATTTTACCTCTAAAAATTTCTTAACAAGTGAACAAAAAAAATGCATCTGACACTTAAGCTCTTTCGTTGTAAATGCATAGGTATCTTGGTATACCTTAATCTAAAATTAGTTATCACCAATAGATAGGTCCCTAGTGTTGTACCACCCCCCTCCCTATCATCTGGATCCCAGATCTAAGAAATCCATTGTTACATTCTCACTATATGATTTACAATAGAGTGACTATTGCTCGGTAGCTTAGAACCATGAGTTTTGATGCTTCATTATATAATACTCATAACCCCTTATTTATTTTTTATACTATGTATTATAAATTCACTGATTCATTAGTGAATGAAGATTTATCAGTTCCTATAATACTCATCAGTCATTTGTCATGCAATAGTGCTTCTGTAATAGGCTCGATCTAGTTAGAGTAGAGTTTGTAATGTATTTATTCATTTTTAAAACATATACTACATTTAGTAAAATATATTTATGTGTAAAAAAAGAAAAACGAATTTTTGAAACCAGTGACTTCTAAGATAATAAGTACATGTATTTATCAAATATCGATAGAGTATCTATCAAACTTTCTTGGAATTTTTTTCTTGATGTCATTTCCTGAATCTGAGCTGAGGAACATGAAGGTCTTAGGATGCATTGTGTCCTTGACATGTTAATTGTTATGTGTTCAGTACCCTAGTCATAATCAGATTCTGTTTTACTTGTACTATAACAGTTTTAGGGAGTTCCCAGAATGGATGCTGTTGAATCTTTCAGTGCAATGAAATCATAAAGAACTTCCAATTAAATAGCTGTTATTGTAACTCATAGTACACTTCACACAATGTTATATTTATTATAAAAACAAATGTTCAAATTCAAATTCTGATGCTTGCAATTTACCAATACATTTTCCAACCATTATTTTACATAAAACTTTACAAATTTATTAATCTGAAAGAAAACCTGTTTTAATTGCCTTAATGTCAGTTGCATTATCCAGTTCAGGAAAATAGTACAGATATTGCTATAGTTTCTTTATAATTCTAGCCTTTTAATTTCTTTTCAGTGTCACACTTTCTCTTGTGACACAGTTTTTATGCACAAGTTGTATTTCATTTATGATGCTAATAAATTTTAAAGCTTCTATGATGTTTATTTTTCTTGTTTAAAGAATGTTGTCTAATACAAGAATCCATGGTTATCTGTGACATTCTAATTTACAAGCACTTAAAATTTTATTTTATATGGTTACGGGAGCTCTTTAAGGTTAAAACGAAACTTCTTAACAGGTATTATTGTCAAGTGCTTGTGAATCAATATAGGTCATGCTGAAACTAAGCAAATGATTTCAACTAGTGTTTGAACAATTATGATCACGTGCTCTGTACTGATTCATTACTTCACCTTTAATCTAATTTACAATTTAACTCCATCATTTACTACATGCAATGATAGTTATAGAAATTCAAACATATTTCTTTATTTTCCTTTGATACAACATTATTTAAATTACAGATTTATTACAATGTATGTGCTTTAGACATACTCTGTATGATAAGAGAAATGTTTATTTACAGCATATCACAATTCTAGTCTTTTGCATTGTCAAGGTCACAGATTCTACTCTTTCCGTTTCGTCAACTAGAATGGTACTCCTTCAGGAGACTTCCTGCTATCACCAGTCTCTGAATCTCACTTGTTCCCTCGTAAATTTCTGTGATACGGGCGTCACGGTAATGTCTCTCGGCAGGCATGTCCGTCACATAACCCATACCTCCCAAAATCTGGATGGCCTGCAAAACCACGCAAAAACCAATTAATATATACAAAGCAAACTCTATGTTTTTTCAAAAGCAGAATCTCTACTTGCTGGAAAAATGAGATTAAACAACCACTTAAAAACAATCCACACTTCTCAATTCCATTTTGGTCGACAAGAGTATGTGTAAGGTTTATCTTAACAGCTCAGTCAGTTTAAGTAACATGTCATAAAAACTTTAGTGTACTTTCATTTCCAATTTTTTATTTGTATGTGAATATTCAGATTTTCAATTGTTTTATCAGTTGGACTGATTAACATGTTCATTAATTTGGCAACATTTTATCTGCCTAGGTTCCCAGATCATAAAACTTTCTATATATATAGTCAGCCCCAGGCTTGAGTAAGCAGCCATTATAAAATAATGGAAAATTCTTTGGCATATCTTTGCATGAGGCATGTTCTTAATTGCAAGACCTAGATCAATTAACCAGGAACAAACATATTCATTACAAACTTAATATAGAAAACATCAAAAGACTGACAGGAAAACTACATCAAAATACACAAGTACTTTCATCAAATTTTGATTGGTTCACATGGCATGAGTCATCCAGATTCTGTAAACTTTCTCCTGCAATTTGATTTGAAACTCAATCGGACTTTTGCAGACATTACATGATATTAATCCACCTAAATACCCCTGGTACGGTTATGACAACTTAAAATCAATAACATTGACGAGTCTGGCTTTTTCCATTTCCTGTAGGAACACGATTAATGATGACTATTCCTCTAGATACAGCTACATCAGTCTATCACAAACCCTCAAAGGAGGTCTTATTGATAAATGGGGCTGGAGGCAATTCAGAAGAGTTTCATAATGAAAGCAAGGGATGGTAAAAATTTAAAAAGTATCTGTTTCTTTAAAAGATCATCTGTTCTTTCCAATTCCTATCACTTCAGATTTGATTTGGCAATAGAGTAAATAGACAGAACAGTATATTGTGCATATACATCAAACAACTTTAAAATAGTAGTGAAAAGGACAAAAATACTTCGAAAATAGAACAAGACATGAATGAATGGAGGGGGAAAAAAGCACTCACTTGGGAAACATTTTTATGAATGTAAAGCATTTCTAGAAACATTAATATAATTATTGCCACATACAAGAAGATGTCATTAACAATGAAGGAAACTACTTTCCCTAATTACATATAGTTGTAGAATTACAGTCATTAAAATATGAGTGCTTAACAAACAACCTAATTCTCCCCAGCTGCTAGTGAGTCACTTAATTAGAAGCCCGAATTACTGGTTAAAGTCGAGTTCAGAAGTAGGCAGAGGACAAGTCATAACACAAAGTTAATATCCTTATATGGGCTATTTTCATAAAAGGAAACATTCAAAAGAAGACTAAAAACTTGTACTTAGGGTATGATTGTTAAGTAATCACAAAGGTACTTAAATTTAGACCACAAATAAGCAATACAATATCACAGAAATACAGTGTATGAGTAAATGAATTATTGACTGACACAACAAGGACTGTAGAAACTTATAGCTTAATTTTACTGAAGACCACTAAAAGAGCTCCTGCGAAAGATCTACAAATGTCCAAAATTATTATTTTTGTCAAATAAAAATTCAAGAAAATTACACCTCTTTTTCCTATGTTAAATAAACTTATCAATTAAGGCCACTTTTACAATGCATGCATTATGTGCAGTGTATATCCATACATGTACTACCATGCTACAAAATCAATCTGCTCCTTCCTCTGTCAATCTTATGACTAAGTAGGAAGAACAAGTCTCTAAGTTAAACCTTATATCTAACATGGATTTCACATTTATTTTCAAGTCTATAAGGATACCAGCATTACTGTAACTGACAATGGCCTTAAACTGACAGATCTCCCATTAAGCCACTTTCTCCGATACATGTCTCCATACATGAATGTATTAAATATCCAAGAAGTGCAATAATATATATTTTTATTATTCTCTTATTCAATTAACATTTAAATAATATGATTAACAAAAATAAGTATAACCTTCACTCATTATTTGACAGACTACACCTCAAATAATACAAAACTTAAGCTGTAAGCCAGGCTAGCTTAGTGGGAGCAGCTGGCATTTATTTTATAACAATCCATAATAAACAGGTATACATCAATGTGTATGTGATCAATGAACTACTGCAATGTTTTTGTTAACTATATGTTACATGCTATGCATTGTACCCCTATCAAAGACATTAAAATCCGCCCAAGAAAAAAACATAGACGAGAAACTATGGAAAACCTGTGTCTGTCACTATGTAAATAATGCCTCAAGGGAAAATGCCGGACATGCATTTGGAGCAGTACTTGGTATGCATTAACACCATAGATGTAAATGTACAATAAAGTAAAATCAAAATATATGACAATATTGTTGTTAATATTATATATAAAACGTATTCATTTGAATATAGATATAAACAAAAACGTGTGTGTTCTGCGGAGTACTGGCTTAGAATGACCCAACGCCTCACAAAATACTGCCTTCTCATTGGCCTTCCTTTGGCCATGCCTACCAAAAACAGGCATTTCCAATAAAATAAGTACCAATCATACAATGTTTTTCCACTATTCTTCGAAACACAGGAAAACTCTATTAAAAGAGGTAAATGTCAAAGGGGAATAACTTCTCTTTGTAGACTACAAAATAATAGAGGCCTTCCCAGCACAAGAACACTTCAAAATCTAATAAAATACCTTTGTCTATAACATCTTTGTACTCTGTTGTGGCCTTGATGCTCAGGAAAAAACACTGCATTTTCACTACAGATTCAACACATCCCCCACCCCCCATCCTTAACCAGGGCAATGAAATTCTCAATTTTGGAAAAAGGACAGTTGCATTCCTATGTAAAATTTTGAACATCCATTGTGGCTCCATCCTACTTCCGGGGGTCATGATTTGAACAAACTTGAATCTACACCACCTGAGGATGATTCCACATAAGTTTCATCATTCCTAGCTTAGTGGTTCTTGAGAAGAAGATTTTTTAAGAGTTTTCTTATAAATTCCTATGTAAAACTTTGATCGCTTATTGTGGCCCCATCCTATCCCCGGGGGTCAAGATTTGAAGAAACTTGAATCTACACCACCTGAGGAAGATTCCACATGAGTTCCATCTTTCCTGGCCCAGTGGTTCTTGAGAAGAAGATTTTTAAAAGATGCCATTATTTTTTCAGTAATTCCTTATAATTTCCCCTTTAAAGAGGGTGTGTCCATTCATTTGAACAAACTTGAATATCTTTCCCCCAATTGACCAAAGGATACTTTGTGGCAAGTTTGGTTGAGAATGGCCCAGTGGTTCTTGAGAAAAAATCGAAAATGTGAAAAGTTTACAGACAGACTGAGGGACAGACAAACAGCTAGACAGACAGACGGACGCCGGACAAAATGTGATCAGAAAAGCTCACTTGAGCCTTCGACTCAAGTGAGCTAAAAAACAGTAAACACGTAAAAGAAACAACTTACCTGGTGACTACAGAATGTAGCAGCCTCTGACGCTGCCAGTTTGGCCATAGCTGCCTCCTGTAAAAGATAATGTAACCTTAGGTAACATTTACAGACTTTGTGATGACTGTTAGATACCTTAACCAAATTAAATTAAATTAACTTTAGAAGAGAACTGGGGTACCTCTGTCACAGAACATTAAACAGTATTTATAACCTGCAGCAAACTCACAGCAGATTTAATGACTTTCAAGATTGTAAGCAAAATTATAAATTTGCCATTGGTAACCTTACAAATGTATCTGACAGAAGTTATCATGACTTTTTTTTGATCATGTCAGATGTTAAGATAAATTCCTATCATAACTTCCTTTTTAGTTTCCTATTTCTGAAACTTCTCTATTGAAATAAAGGTTCAAAAAATTATAGCAAGATTCATTCAGATATTTAACCTCTTCAACGAAAATGATTACTGAACTTACTTTAGAGAAGGGTTTTCCAGCATCTTTCAGAAGTGCTGCCTTGTATGTTAGGAGTCGGGAACTCTCGATCTGAAGAGCCATGTCTGCCAGCTTGGACTATAAATCAAAAATAAAAGAGAAACTTGACTCTAACATTTACTTAACCAAATCAGGACCCCTAAACCGTATCTATTACTCTTGTCATATGACAATGACCTTTTTGTTAGTTTTTATCAAGGTCACCTGTTTTCAAACCAAGTAAAAAATGTTCCTGAACTGTCTGAACTGTACCTGAACTGTCTGCATCTTTGATATGGGGCTTCCAAAAGCCATTCTCTTCTGGGCATAATCTATGGCACATTCAAATGCAGCCTGAATTCATAAATAATTAATGTATGTACAATATGACAATTAAGTACAGAATACTTTAACAATCTAATACTCTTTATTTCAAATCTCGGTATTTGTTATAACTTCTATGCAAACTGCATTTTCATATCGCAATGAGGTTATTTTTTTCTCCTGTATGTTACTGATTATTTAAGTTAATTTCAGTACAGTGTGAATAACATGTCTGAGCTAAAAGCAATACATAAAACATACATATAAACTTCAAAGTTAAAAAAAAAATCTCACCTGAGCTATCCCCAAACCCTGGCCTGCAATACCTATTCTGCCAGCATCCAAAGTTTGCTGAATTAACAAATAAGATTTTTATCAATACATGATGGAATAAAGAACGGAAGGCAACTCTTACAAAGGAAAATCTTACACATGTATTGATAGGTTTTTATTACCATGGCAATTTTGAACCCAAATCCTTCCTCCCCCAGGAGATTTTCCCGTGGAATCCTGCAGTCTTCAAAGATGAGGTAACAAGTGGAGGTAGCCTTAATCCCTAGCTTATCCTCCTTCTTACCCAGAGAGAGTCCGGGGACGGGCTTAGGTACGATGAAGGCACTGATTCCCTTAAAAGAATGAAAAATCCTAATAAGTCTGGTTAAAGATTCTTCAATTATTTTAATTCTGGCTACTGTAAACCAACTTTTATTCGCGTGCAAGAAATTTTCGCGAAGTTCGCAAGAGCCTCGCCATTTTTCCGGTCCTTAAAGTGTACGTGTCTGTTAACAACAGATTCAAAGCTTGATCGCGAAAATAAATCTTTGCGAACTAGTCTATCCCTGTTAAATCGCGAAATAAAGTCATTGCGAATAAAAGTTGGTTTACAGTTATCCTTATGACCAAATAATCTTCACAATAATTTTAAGAATATTGAAGATTTTTAAAAAAGGTTATTCACATGATAATCTTTGTAATTTGGGTATAAATGAAAACTGGAGCAAGGCAGTAATCTTCATTGGTAATCTCGTTAGGCAGAATATTATAATTCAGTTTTCATAAAATTGAGTCAATGATTTCTTTGACCAGTTATTGTTCCATATATATGGTAACACACTAAAACTTTTCAACAAGTATGTGACCAATGACCAACATCTTACTAAAACTAATGAACAGCTGCTTGAACTACCCTTCTGACACAGGCAATCAGATGTATTTTGACAAATCTGAGAATGACTTGTTTTACATATCATAACAATATTTAGTAGTGGTGGTAATTTGGAAACATAAAAATGACAGTAGAAATACAACTGGTGTGACTGGAGTCATAAAAGAACTGCACCTATGCTTTGAGATTTAAAAAAATGACTAACATTTTAACTATAGGCAATATTTCTTCATACCTTGTGCTTCTTACTTTTATCTGTGGTTGCAAAGACCTGAAATAATAACAATTCTAATGACATACATATTAACATATTCCTTAAATTAGATTTTTTGTACATTTCATATTCTGATTTTTAAAATAACTCTGTATTTAAATTGATTACCAAGACCCAACTATGAATTTTCAAAAGTAAGTCGGTGTGACACTTTAAAATTTTAGATCAAATGTTAAATAAAAGCTATAACTGATTTAATAAGTATTTATTGGTGTATTTTTTATTCCTTTAATTCAATTGCCTATGGACAAGCACTTATGAAAAAAATCCCCTTGCATGTCCCCTAAAATTCACTAGCCTTAGGCTTTGTACAATAATATTTTTTGGCCCAGGTTACCAAACTTAAGGGTTTCTTCCATTCATTGAAGGAAGAGAAAGTCAGAGAAATCTCCTACCACGGCTGCCTCTGCCTCATAACCATTCGTGATCCAAGCCTTGGTTCCGTTTAACACCCAGGAGTCTCCGTCCAGGCGAGCCGTCGTAGACGCTGCCCCAGCATCACTGCCATTACCTGTACAGCACACAATTCATAGCATAAATCTTTTCATCAGATTTTCAAAAGTACTTCTATAGTATATAAAAATTAAGCTCATAGAAGCTGCACCCTTGCTTTCCCTACCCTGGATATGAAAAATTAGACAAACATAAATCTACAGTAGGGTGAATCCATTTTCATTTTATAATATTACTTACTGGTAGAAATATTAATTTACACTACTTGGGGATCCTTACAAATTTATTTAAAATGTGTGGCCTTATGGATATTCAAAACATTGTACATATTGCATGCTTTCAAACTGATGCACTTTTAATTTCCAAATCTTTGACGATAGACCTATTAATATCTTGTATACTTAAAGATAGACAATGCATAAAGGGAAAATGTTAAAAGTAATTTAAGTGTCTTATGGAGTTCGGAGAGGGCCACGCAGTTCACTTTTGCATCATCGCACTATCAAGCTTTGGGTTGATAGTGCCATGATGCAATAATGCGACGACAATGAAGCGATGGTGCGATGACGCAACAATGCGATGACAATGATGCAATGGTAAGATGAAGCGATAGTGCAATGACACATCATCATTGGGCTATTGCACCATCGCTTCATCCTTATCGCTTTATCAATATCGCATTATCGCGCCATCAACCTTTAAGTTGATGCTCGATGGTGCCATAGTGAACTGCATGGCCCTATCCAGATTTCACAGTGTCTTAATTAGATAATAATTGTGTAAAATAAGATTCAAACCTGGTTCACTTAAACCAAAACACCCCACTCTGTCTCCGTGTAAAAAAGGCTCCTGAAAAACTTCTTTTTGTGCTGCTGTGGCCCACTTATTTATTGGTCCAAGGTAAAGGGACTAAAATTAAATATTGATTCACAAATGAAGCAGACCCTGAAAAACCCAATTTACTAATATGTAAGCTCAATATCTTATCTAAAAAGCAATTAAAGAACAATAAAGCATTCTGTATAAGGATATTCCTACTGCTGAACACATTTATATTGCAACAAACCTCCATTAAAAATTCATATTTATGATTTTTTTTTTAAGTTCTGAAGTATGAAAACAAAACGTACATTATTGACACTCATGATACACCCTGTAGAAGCACATCCCCGGCTGATTTCCTCCATAGCAATGGCGTAGGCTAGATAGTCCAGTCCTGTCCCTCCCTCCTCATGGGGGACATCAACCGCCATCAATCCCAGCTCCCCCATCTTCTTTATCTACAAAAAGTATATATAATGCAGCAATGTAATCACACTTCTTTCTGACTTTTTCCATTACACAATAATTAAACCAAAAATTTAGTAATAGCTTTACACATACTGATGCTAAAAAATATATAATGGATTTTGTGTTGGGTTCTGTTTAAATCTTCAAAACTTAAATTGCAAGGTTACAAGACAAACAAGAGGCCCAGGGGCCACATCGCTCACCTGAGCAAATCGTCTAAGAAAAAACACAAATCAGATCAGAACTGAAAAGTTTACTGAAAGGGGGGGGGGGGGGGGGGGCTTGAATTTAATACTACTTTAGAATGCTTTCATATTAATACAGCATATGACTTTGCTGTTCTTAATATAGAGATTTTTAAAAACATTTTCTTCCTATACTATCACTAATCATTGCTTTGAAGTACTTGAAAAGACGATTTTTATAAAGATTTTTCCTATATATTCCTATGTAAAACTTTGATCAGCCATTGTGGCCCCACCCTACCCCCGGGGTCATGATTTGAACAAACTTGAATTTACACTACCTGAAGATGCTTCCACATGAGTTTCATCTTTCCTGGCCCAGTGGTTCTTGAGAAGAAGATTTTTAAAGATTTTCCCTATATATTCCTATGTAAAACTTTGATCGGCCATTGTGGCCCCACCCTATGCCCCGGGGTCAAGATTTGAACAAACTTAAATCTACACTACCTGAAGATGCTTCCACATGAGTTTCATCTTTCCTGGCCCAGTGGATCTTGAGAAGAAGATTTTTAAAGACTTTCCCTATATACTCCTATGTAAAACTTTGATTGGCCATTGTGGCCCCACCCTACCCCCAGGCGTCATGATTTGAACAAACTTGAATCTACACTACCTGAGGATGCTTCTACATGAGTTTCATTTTTTTTTTTTTGGCCCAGTGGTTCTTGAGAAGAAGATTTTTAAAGATTTTCCCTATATACTCCTATGTAAAACATTGATCGGCCATTGTGGCCCCACCCTACCCCCGGGGGTCATGATTTGAACAAACTTGAATCTACACTACCTGAGGATGCTTCAACATGAGTTTCATCTTTCCTGGCCCAGTGGTTCTTGAGAAGAAGATTTTTTTAAAAATGCCATTATTTTTTCACTAATTCATAATTATCTCCCCTTGGAAGAGGGCGTGGCCCTTCATTTGAACAAACTTGAATCCCCTTCACCTAAGGATACTTTGTGGCAAGTTTGGTTGAAATTGGCCCAGTGGTTCATGAGAAGAAGATAAAAATGTGAAAAGTTTACAACAACGACGACAACGACAGACGACGGACCAATTTTGATCAGAAAAGCTCACTTGAGCCTTCGGCTCAGGTGAGCTAAAAATTGTGAAATGGCTTGTAGAACCTTAATAATATAGTTGGAAAAAGTGTTTTGGTGTCAAAGAGTCAGTGAAGTATTTAGACCAAGACATCGATCATATATCAGGAGTCAGTCAGATAACAGAGGAATTCATCATTGCATGATTCCAATCTGATTAAAATCAGATCTTGACAGTGACCATTACAATTTCGGAGCGTAACAAAGACCTGATTTTAATCAGATTATGCATGTTTCATGACAGCATCAGCCCAAAATAATACACATTTGCTTTGATCACATTAAAATGCTAAAAATCATGTAAATACTCTTGATCAAAAGTCAGTTACAGAGGGATCTTGTTATTACATTGATGGTTTTAGAAGATAGAATTTTTTTTTTTCGTGTAATTTTGTACAAGCCTTTCATGACTTTAAGTACTCACATAAAATTACTTACAGAATTGCTTTTCCTTGAAAAAGTCATGTACTTCTGAGGGTTGATTTAATTGTATCATTAGTGAATATATTATAATGAAAAAATACTTACTATATCTTTTGGATATAAGTGTTCTTTGTCTAACTTTGCAGCAATGGGCATCAATTCATTATCAACAAAATCCCTGCAACTTTTCTGCAGCATGCTGTGTGTTTCTGGGAGATCTGCCAAACTGGACAGGGACCTGGCATTGTTGAGGTATTCTGAAATAAACAAAGGAAGACTGAGAAAAAAAATACAGCATTTTGGTATAGGAGAGATGTCATGCATTCAGACTGTAACTTCTCAGTATTCCATGGATGTCGGATGTAGACATGATATCATTAAGCAGGTCCAGTACAATCATACATGTAAAAATCACTCATCAAATTATGTCTCCTTGAGAGACTTTGTACCCAAAGTTCTGTAAAATTTGCATTGGGCTATATAAAGCAATTGAAGCAGTTACATGTAGTTCTGCAATAAAATTATAAAGGACACCAATTATGGTCAACAAGATAATTGATTGGTAATAATTCAGTACAATGAGAAGCAATCATATCTATGCCTCAACGTACACAGGGTAGTGGACAGTTACTCTAACAATAGAAATCTTTTTTTTTTTGTTTAAAAGTATTCAAAAGCTGCAATGTTAGAACTATCTTTGATTTTGGTTGTTGTTTTGATAGCCCATAATACATTTATGAAGAATAAAATACATGCTTATTTGTTTATTTCTAACAAAATACGTTTTTGTGAAGAACTGTCTATAAATAGCTAAATAAAGCTATTTTGAAGAGCTAATAAATTAGAGCTATATAGCTTAATCAAGAGATTGTACTGGGCCTGTTTAGTATAATGTGTACTGTAGTAAGGGGAATGGAGAACAACTGCAGAACTGTATCGTTCTTTGTGTATATATTAGTCTTTGACCATAATGCTACAGTTCCCGTAATGCAAAAAAGGTGCAATTTACAGCGAAAGATTTTTTGCGCACTTTTGGGGACAATTTCTCCACTTTTCAGCATTGGTCAATCAAGTATATTTCACTCCCTAATTCTAGACACATTCTCTAACCAATTTGTATATTTTATCCACCTTCCAACCCTTTACAGTTGTCTGTACAGGGGAAAAAATTGCTTGAGGTGAACTTTTAGCAATTCGACATCCAATTCTAATCAAGCAAGTTTATCACTTGCAAAGACGACTATAAAGTGGTGGGAGTGATAAAAAAATACAGACTGATTAAAGAATGTGTCTAGAATACGAAAGTAAAAGATAGTTGGTAAACCAATGCTGGAAAGTGGAGAAATTCTCCCAAAAAGTTTGCAAAAAATCTTGCGCCATAAATTGCACATTTTTTGCATAACGGGATCTGTAGCGTTTTGGTCAAAGACTAATATAAAAACACATAACCCTACATTTCTGCAGCTAAACAGGTCCAGTACAATCACTAGATTTAGCTACGTAGATAGAATTACCTACGTAGCTTTATTTACCTACCTCAGGTAGCTTTATTTAGCTATTTCAATGTAACTTTTCTAAAGTTTTCTTTTTATTAAAAAGAGACAAAAAATCACAATTAAAAGACTACTGATATTTACACTACGGAGGCTTAAAAAACAACCCAAAGCAGAGATAGTTTATACATTGCTGCGTTTGGACAATTTAGAACAAAACTTGTAATTCCTTTGTTTGGTTAACTGTCCTCTCTCATGCGCGCGGTAAGGCATGGCTAAGTATGATTACTTCACATTGTGCTGAATAATTACCGACCTATTATCATGTTAACCGGAACTGGACTTCTTTGTCATTTTATCCAAGGAGTATCTGTTCTAACAGTCATACATAGCCCCAAAACTTTCATAACTTTAATTGCAATTGCGCAGAAAAAGACATTTTTCCAAGAGGGATTTTTTCATGAGTTTTTTTCAGATGAGTTCAAAGTTGAAAATGATCACTGCATCAAGATGATATTTTCTGCACACCCTGAGAAAAATGCTTTTTTATAGAAATATATTGATTTGGTAGCTAAATAAAACTACTTCAGGTAGGTAAATAAAGCTAAGTTGGTAAATCAAGCTACGTAGCTAAATTTAGTGATTGTACTGGACTTGCTAAATGGAGATATGTATGGTAAAATATTTAAATCAAGCTATCCTAAAAAGCTTTATTGAGTTTTAAATCTAATTTAAGCTAAGAAGCTACCGTATATACTCGCCTATAAGTCGGTATTTTGGGAGTTAAATTTTAGTCCAAAAGTCTATGTCCGACTTATAAGCGAGTCATAAAAACGAAGTCTGGTATATTTTCTGGATGGCTAATCGTATTACCGGTATTCTATAAACATTTTCAACAGATATTGTTGAACAAAGTATGGATATATTATATCGTTTTTGTATTATAAGATTATACATAATTTACATGTAATTTTTATACATGTGTTTAATAATTTTATTTTTTTTTAACCTGAAGAGGGCATTATTTTTTTCTATGATTCAAAGTTAAATTTCGACTTCATTTTCAAAAATATTAATTGAAATCAGGGTAAAACATCAGAGGATTTATTGAAAATTGTCATCTGATTCTGGCAAAAAGTTGTACCGATTTATAAGCGGGTCAATGATAAATCCCTGCCAAATAACCTCAAAACGTACAACCGACTTATAGGCGGACCGACTTATAGGCGAGTATATACGGTAGATAAAAATGTAATTGTTGTGCTGAACCTTGTAGGCTTGTACTGATTATAATGGACCTGTATACTGCAAGTGTTGAAGGACTTTGCAGCCGCAGATATTTAAATTTTCATCGTACATTTACACATCTGCTTTATAAAAAAAACGCTTGGTGGGAAATTATTTAAAGCTTCATGAAAGCAGTGACGTGTATATACTATATTAAAACGAAAAGAAATCAAAACGTTACACAACACTGACAACAGAGTAAAATCGGGTTACACAACAAATTTTCCGCTGAGTTAATGCTGCCAAAGAAATACACAGCTTTGCAAGAAAACCGGATTGAATAATCATTCAATTATTGATTCAATATGTTCAAAATTTGTTCATTCATTATTTTATACCTCTGCTAACAACTTTTGCGGTAGTTTGTCCCGTTCTGAGCAGACAGCGAGCTATCGACGCCATGATTGTTGTTATCTTACCTCCTCCGAAACAGAAGAGTCAAAGTCCAAGTGGTATGAGAGTTATCCTTCTTTGCATTATAAACTTGTAATTTTGAAAAAGAAAAGAGATTAAAAAATATTTTCCTTCCAAATTTAGTTATCAACCATTTCCAATCAATTATTTTCTGAACTTAAAGTGTAAGAATCTTTGAAAAACATTTTAAATTAAAGTTAAAGTACAATGTCATATAGTTTTAAATTATACGGTACGTCGATTTAACATAGCATTTTTAACCCTAATCTTTCATTCAAGTCCGTGTTTAGCTAAATCAAACTAACTATATATTTGAATAAAGGTCCCTGATATTTTCATTAAACTTAAAATGTTTATATCTATTATTGAGAATTATTCAGTGGCATATATATTATTTACCTTGACCTTTCTTTGACCTTGAAACATAATTTTGTATTTGGCGTGGTTTACACGAAAAAAAAAAATCAAGATACCTTTGCCAAATTTTGAAATGCGAATACTATAATTGAGAATCACTTAATATTAAATATTTACATTTCCAATAAATTTCCCCTATGTTTCTTTACAAAATAAAATGCAGTATATTTTCTCATGAACTACATTAGGTATGTATCACAAATAAGCATGAATATCTCCATTGTTACGTCATAATACCGCTCTTGACGTCGAAAAGTAAAAAAAAATATAGTGCACTCTGTTTTGTTTTAAAAATGACAGTTTAACGGCGTAAATTTATGGCTAGTCATCAGAAAAATAATGTAAATATAAGAAATGAATTTAATTTTTTGAAGAGTCATGAGGTATATGAACTACAACGCTTCACGCCGGCATATTTATCATGAAGCGCTAACGCGCTTCATGAAATATGCCGGCGTGAAGCGTCGTAGTTCATAACCTCATGAATCTTCAAAAATTAAATTCATTTCTTAAATAAACATTTTCGACCTTGACCTTTCCTCGACCTTGACTTCAAATTTGTTTAACTTCATATAGGATAGCTATTCAACTTCATCGAAATAAGATTTTTTCTTTGACCTTGATCTCACTTTTCTCAATTTTTTTGCATTTTGCTCAAAGAAACTATCCCAGATGCTTTTTTGTGGGTTTATAAAGTTATTATTCAATTTGTTTGTTATTTAATGTCCCTCTCTATGGTCTTTCACTCATATGGAGGCGCCACCTTTTGTCGAAGGAGAGCTGCAAATTTTGACCTAGGGCCATTGAGCAGCGAGGGATCTTACTTTTTCGTGCCAGCACCTACACGGACCCACGGCTTATACGGTCTCATCTGAAGGACAGCTCTCCACGTACCATAGGGGATTCTAAATCGCCACGTTGAGATCAACTCCTTTTTCTAGAGCAGGTGCTCTTACCACAGCGCCACGCGGGCGACGATACATTTTTGGTGAGAAATTATCAAATGGGTCCATTTTATCTTGAACCCCTCATTGGTCACTAATTTTTTTACTTCCTGTTGTGTATCAAAGTCAGTTATAAATGTCCAAAGTATTTTCATTTAACTTTCTACATTATACTTTCGTAACAATACAGAATATTCTAAATTTCGGTTTTATATACTGCTGTTTCCAAGACTTTTCTTAATTCCGTACTATATTGTCGTTGCCCGAAATAGTATACTGTCGTTACCTGAAGATTTTCTTTTATTTCAGTTTAATTATGCTAGGTTTTTCGGAAACTATCGATCCTTAGTTTCCAGAGTTAATAAATAAATCATATACGTACATTGTATACTTATGGCACGCCAAATTCACAAAGACGTATGGCACGCCAAATTCACAAAAATGAGCAAAACATAGTTTCACAGTCAATAAACTAGGTTTATCGGTTGTAAACTATAGTTTACGGACTGTAAACTATAGTTAATGACGTTAATCTATATTATACATCTGTAAATCATAGTTAACGTGATAATCTATGTTTCACAACCGTAAACTATACTTAACACCAAAAACAATCATTTGCGATCGCAAAACATAGATTATCTGATAAATACAGTTTCACAATTTGTAAATTTGTAAACAATGATTTACAAAATTAATCTTAACTATAGTTAACGATCATAAATTATAGTTTACAGACGTGAATCTATGTTTATCAACAAAATCTATTGTTAACGTGGTATTACAAACAGATAAACTAAGATTAGCATTCGTAAACTATAGTTAACAACCATTAAATATAGTTTTACAGATGAAAACTATAATTAACGAATTGTAAACTATAGTTCACGGTTTGTAAACTATAGTTTACAGTCGATAAACCTAGTTTATCAATTGTGAAACTAGATTTAGCACGCCAAATTCACAAAAATGAGCTAATCATAGTTTCACAGTTGATAAACTAGGTTTGTCGGTTGTAAACTATAGTTTACGGAATGTAAACTATAGTTAACGACGTTAATCTATATTTTACATCTGTAAACCATAGTTAACGCGATAATCTATGTTTCACAACCATAAACTATACTTAACACCAAAAACAATCATTTGCGATCGCAAAACATAGATTATCTGATAAATACAGTTTCACGATTTGTAAACTATAGTTTACAACTCTTAACTATAGTGAACGATCGTAAATTATAGTTTACAGACGTGAATCTATGTTTATCAACAAAATCATTTGTTAACGTTTTATTACAGACAGATAAACTTAGATTAGTATTCGTAAACTATAGTTAACAACCGTTAAATATAGTTTTACAGTTAAAAACTATACTTAAAGAATCGTTAACTATAGTTTACGGTTTGTAAACTATAGTTCACAGTCGATAAACCTAGTGTGTCAATTGTGAAACTAGGTTTAGCTCATTTATGTAAATTTGGCGTGCCATAAAGATGAGCTAAACATAGTTTCACACTCGATAAACTAGGTTTACCGGTTGTAAACTATAGTTTACAGACTGTAAACTATAGTTTACAACGTTAATCTATATTTTACATCTGTAAACCATATATACACGATAATTTATGTTTCAGAACCGGAAACTATACTTAACACTGAAAACAATCATTTGCGATTGCAAAACATAGATTATCTGATAAATACAGTTTTTACAATTTGTAAACTTTGGTTTACAGCTCTTGACTAGTTCACGATTGTAAATTATAGTTTACAGACGTGAATCTATGTTTATCAACAAAATCATTTGTTAACGTTTTATTACCGACAGATAAACTTGGATTAGCATTCGGAATCTATAGTTAACAACCGTTAAATATAGTTTTACAGATGAAAACTATAGTTAACGAATTGTTAACTATAGTTCACGGTTTGTAAACCATAGTTTACAGTCGATAAATTTAGTTTATCTACTGTGAAACTATGTTTAGCTCATTTTTGTGAATTTGGCGTGCCATATATACTGTCGTTGCCCGAATTTTTTTTTAATTTCGAGGGAATTGTCACCCGGCCCTGATAATGATCATATAAACATAGCTTGTTTAAAATAGAATACTGAAGACCTGATATCTTAACTTTGATCCTCCTCAGAAAACTGACGTTGAATCATTCATATACCCCTATTATCTGCATGGATTGATTGACCATTCATGGTACATTTTTTCAGCTTATGTCAACTACTCGAGGTCCAAATTAAAATCTATTTTAAAAGATATGACATATGTGTTGAAGGTAGGAACACTATAACTTTCTAGCTGAACTTCGACCACCATCACATCAAAGTGTAATGTAATTAAAGATATGACCATCAACAACAAAAATAATAATACTTATGCCTGCTACCACTTTGGGGTATTCTTGAGATTCATCCAACCCCTATCCTAAGCAATGTTTATCCCTTTCCAGTTCTTACTCAGTCTTTTTACGTCTGCCTCCAAATCTATCCACCAGGTGTTCTTTTGCCTGCCTCTCTTACATTTGCCTTGGGGGTTCCAGGACAGTCAGGGCTTGCCTTGTTGTGTTATTCTGAGCCTTGCATACAGTGTAGAGTATGCCCTACCTTCTCTGTATTATTTCTTCTTCTATAGGGGTCGCCCGCGTGGCGCAGTGGTTAGAGCGTCTGCTCTAGAGTCGCGATGTAAGGAATCAATCTTTACGTCGCGGTTTCGAATCCAACTGTGGGACGTGGAGACCGGTCCTTCGGATGAGACCGTATAGACCGAGGCCGTCTCCATGTGAGGGAAAAATTCTCGAGAGGGACGTTAAACAACATACAAGCAATCAATCAATCTTCTATATTGTCTTGGTTTGTGCTTTGCAACAAATTGATGTTGCTGGTTTTGTCGGGCCATGTTACCTGGAGGATGCGTCTTAGACAAAAGTTGCTGAATGTCTGGATCCCATTTTGTTGTTGTGACGGTCATCCTACATGTCTGAAAACCACAGGGGAGTTTAAAACGTTGCTATTAAAAACCATAACTTTGGTGCGTGTTGTAATTCCCTTGGTCTTCCAGATGTTTCCAAGTTACAGAAATCATAATCTGGCCTTTAATATTCTTGCTTTTATGTCAACTTCCGTTCCTTCTTGTTGGTCCACAATACTGTCAAAGAGGTGAAATGTTTACTTACTTTATTTCCTTTCCTTCTATATTTAATATTTGAATATCAAATTGAAAAAAAATATAATAACATAAATAAAAATGCCAAAATAATTATAGTCATGTTTCTGACAGTGAGATCTAAATTACACCATATAATCAACATTCATTAAGGGACAAAATATGAAAAAAATGTGACAAAATATGAAAAAATGCTCATTTTTCATTGATTGCAAAGAACTTGACTTAAATCAATTAATTGTTTGATAGATAAATATCTTTTTCAACATTATGAAAGACATTAAAATTTTATATTTTCGGTATTTTAAAAGCATTCGTTTAACCGACATTTGTTTATCTACACATCAGGAATTATTATAAATATAAAAATATCATTCTGTTGTTAAATATTGTGAATATCTGAGTATCCCGAGTGGAAATCATAAAGTTACGTAAAATTTATTCATACAACCCTATCAAATATACATCTTTACTGATAATATCAATGCTAGCTTTATTAAATTTAAACCCCTAAAATTAAAAGCCAGTTACCTCGTTAATAAATAATGTTTCACAAACTTAAGCCATGGCGTTGCCTATTCAACCAATGGAGTTTTAACTTCATTGACAAGTTTTGCTACATCTATATTTAATAAATCTTCATGTCAACCCTCTACAGCCATAAGGGCCTACTTCAGCACATACATACTTAATGTTGCGCAGATGAAAAGTTTGACTGGGGAACAATAAAGTGACAAAGCTTTGATCACCGAAATGGTACACGATTTTTAATAAACAATCAGTTTTAAGGTACTTATAGCAGACCCTGTGACTCGCCTTGGAATTCGTTTTTGAAAATCCTTGTTGCACATTTAAGGTGATCCAATACATTATGTAGTCCAAATTGTATGCTTGATCGTCACTACCCAAAGCCTTGGTTTTCTTAATTCCAATAACATGCGTGATAGGGATATGTTGACAAGAGTCATTATGCAATTCAACTAATAAAGTACTTATATTTCTCTGAAAGTCTTCGTTTTCTCATTGAAAAGATATACCGATAGTTCACAATCTTTTCTGTTGTACAGCTCTAATATACTGGTACTGAGTATTTTTAAAAGAACAGTAGAACAAATCATTTCTTAATAAGTCACTGTGATATGTAAAAGAGGAGATTACCGTAGGTATCCGACGATAAGTTGTAACTGTGAACATGCTCATTTGCGCTGTTCGCGCTGCTAGCAAATGCAACAATTTATGATTTGATACTCGGTTGATGAAGATTGTCTGCAAAAGACCAAAGGAACGTCTGACTTTCCAGTACGAGTTGCGTTCCTTATAACATTCAGAATATTTTCTTTACCTAATAAATAAAATCTTTACAACCACATCTTTGTGCGTCTATAGGGATCAGATTGATGATTACCGGACCTAAGCAACATCAATCAAAACAAGGACGTTCTTTTTCCCAATTTCTTAATTTTGAGAAAAAGAAAGAGAAATACATTAAATATGAAAATAATGTGTAATGTGTCATGGAAATCATATACCTTTTTTTTTTCAAGTTTCAGTAATTTTCTTGTTGAAAAAAGTGACTATTGGCGGCAAGATAAAAGGACCAATCCAGTAGCGTCACAAAACATTGGATACGGTACATCACCTGGGCATTATGAAATGGAAGGTGTCCGCGGACAAACCCATTATACAGGTGTGAAAGACGAGAGAATGTTTCTTACCAAAGAGAAATCTGTTTATTTTAGAGATGACCAAGGAATGCAGCCTTTTGCTGTGGTAAGGGGAATTGACGTTTGTCCGGTTTAATAAACAAACCCCGAAGCCTGCGGCCGAAACACCTGGGCGTGCTGGCCATATCTATCGTTTGGATTTCAAACTCGTTTTATTTCAGGAGAAATACGAACTAATCTCCGTTTTATCAGGATATAAATATTTCTGTCAGAATTGTAAGTATTTAAGACAAATGACGACTTGGACTACACAGAGAAGAGATTTATTCGCCGCTGAATTGAAATCCGATCTCCCCATTGACGGCTGAGACAGTAATTAGATTTCAATGAGTTGAAGGAAGTGCCCGGATGACAAAAGAGGATACTCGATACACGTTATATAATTCCCAGCGAAGATACAGGTGCGCAAACTGTAAATGACATTTCATTTATTTCGAAGAGAAATTTGTATACAATTTGTTGCTGAAGAGCTCGTCAGACTTACTAAGGTCAGGCAGGTTCAATATGGACATTTGGGGCGCGGTTAAGATTCCTAATAGCAAAATATTTCTGAATATTTAAAATAATAACCATAAGTGCGCAATGTGGAATTATTTTTAAAAAATAATTTTACGAATTTAAAGATTTTTTTTTTTGTACTGATAGGTCAAATACACAATGTTTCTTTACTATAGACTGCATCAAAATATTTGAAAATTATTCAAAACTGATAGGTCAAATACACTGTTTGTTCGTAGCATCAATAAATATTTTGGGTGAAATAGTTTAAAGGATGTTTTTCCCCATAAAGTACAAAAGTATATTGTATTGATTCTAATGTTTAACGGCTGTAACGAATGCAAACTTAAATCCAAACATTTTCATTAATTATTAAAGGTAATTAATGAAGATGCATTTTTACTCAATATACCCGGAACATCAATAAGCAAATGGAAACTTTGCTTTAAAAAAACATTAAAAATGATTCTACAATCAGTCTGATTATTGACAGAATATAAAACATGTGTTGATGAAGTCAAAGACGACATTCCAGACAAGACAACAGCCACCTTCCGATGTCAGGTGCTCTCCCAATTAACCAGGCAAGTGTTCATTTAACATAAAAATGGGATTTTTTGTTGTTAGTGCAACATTCAGGAAGAGATAAAAACGCTGATAAATATGATTATTTAATGAAAATATGTCGAATTTTTGCGTTCATGAATATTAAAGGAAACATGTTAGAAGTGCGTAGTTTGAATGTCATTAGTTTTCATGAACAATGTGTATATATTTCTGAAATTAACAATCAAATAAATATAAATTCAAAATAAAATTGATTTTACTTGCTGATTTATTCTTTGATTATCATTTTGTTTCGGACCCTAGGAAAAATTACATGAGAATCTCTCTCCTTCTCTCGCTGCATTAATTGAGCATTTACAAGCTATAAAAGCGAGAAAGGAAAAAATCTATTTAAATTAAATGCACATTACTTTCTACTCTTGTATTTTATTTATACGGAATTTTTCCTGCTATTGGTGTATAATGTTATGCTAATAATGCATTGCTAAATGGAACATTACCTCGGAGATGGAGCTTTGATAGCGAGAAATACGTATATCCAAATGTCGATGTTATCTACAATGATTCTCCGGCAATGAAAAAGCAACACTAAATGGCAACAAAAATTACAACCTTTTTCATAAACTGGTTATGCTTTCTAAATTTTATGGTTTTAAATAAAAATTACAAGCATTTCGATTTTTCCTGAGAGTATGCAAGCGAACAATTACTATGGAGTCGATTCAATGAGCAAAATTCATTTCAGTGTTGATTAAATCATATATATTTTTAAAATGTTTCAACTCTGAGACACGTATCGTATCGTTAAACATACGAAAAGGACACACCGCATGTTTGTTTATTTCTAAGAAGTTTTTTCCCCAGAATGTAAATTTCATCTAAACTAAGCATCATGTCTTTTGATAATATAATATAATTTCGTTTGTGAGATATTACATGTATATACCGTGTACATGTATATCAAACCAGGGTTTGCAGTTTTCAAAACCTGTACATTTTACACCTATTATTCATGAACAGAATCTCGTTGCATTAAACATCATTAAAATTGTAAAGAATTCACCAATTGTGCCAACATTTTTATTCAACCTGCACTGAAATAAAATATACGACTTTGGTGAACTGAATATTTTTGGTCCTTGCACTAGGGAGGGAATTCGGGCAGCATGCGCAGTTGTTCGTGTCCATCCCAAGAGACGGCGTCCTCAGCTTAAATCATCCGTATCATGTCTCCAGCATGCTTCCCCACTACCCCCGGTCAGCAGTGAGATCTAACGCTCGGTGTTTTTTAGAGCACTGAACCTCTTTGAGGTCTACAAAAATAAATGTTTCCTTCTCCCAGAAACAAGCACATGAAACCTATTTCAGCGTCGTTAACCTGACCCAAACTTCCAGGAAATATCATCATTTGTGACGGAAACGATTCTTTGACAGACTTCGTGGCACCGTGGCGATATTCGACTAACCGACCCGATGCAGCCACCTTAAAAAGTCGTAAAAAATGCTGTACTTCTTATGTCTTCAGAAAATAAAATTAATGGTCGTCAAAGCACTTATGCGTTTGTGTGGTTTTACTTTTTTTTTTTATAACTTCAAGTATTTTATTTATCTATTCTTTTTTTTCCAAAGGATTACTTTTTAAACAAATTAATATTAAATCATTTAAAAGCAATATTATGTAACATTCAAATGGTAAATAGATAATTTTACTTTACCCATGTACTGAAGAGGAGTAGAGATCTTTCATTTACTGGAAATGTAAATATTCTTGAAAGGGTATATTTGTTGTCTAAATCTTCATATATTTAACTTTATATTGCAGGAACATTAAATATAGTTTAATTCAATAGTAGTCTGGCAACACGTGATTGCACTGTAGGATTTTTAAGTTTTGGGTTTTTATATTTTTTCTTTAAACATTGTTCTAAGTATGAGTCTTATGTACAGCAAGCATAAATAAAAATATTAAAGCTCTGAAAGCATAAAGTTTCATTCTGTAATTCGTATAAAATCTCAGCATACTAAAAAGCTTACAACAAAAATTTACGTCTCTGATCAAGACATGTAGAGATCCAATTGAAGACTTGAAGCATGTTCAAACAAAACTCTTTTCACGCAGTAACAATAGTGGTAAGCTGTCAACGGATTTTATTGTCTTGGAAAGAAACGAATGACAGGGCTGGGTCTTAGAAGTTTTGATATATTCATTTCAAAGAAGTCCAGCACAATAGACATATAGACAGAAACTCCAGGCTCCATTGATCAAACTTCGGCAATAATATCCTTCTGCTTACACGTGGGGAAAATACCGCATATCTCATTAAATTGTCAATTTGCAGTTTTGTTTATTGAGAGCGTGTCATCATTTACCAGTTAAGACAAGAAAACGATATCGATAGGGGTCCACGGAATTCCAGACATAGCCCAAGGAATGGTCACCAAATGCTTATCAGCAACCCTGTCAAAGTAAATCTATTGATCAGTCATTTTATTATCAATTAAAGTCGTCAGAAATCAGATATATTCTAATATACAAATTGTAATGTGCATTTCATTATACCAACAAACTTTTAATGGCCATTACACACGATCTCAAAGCATAAAAGAACTTTTTAAGTTTCTAAGCGCTAGACAAATCAAAAGACATGGGGATTTAGAAATCGAGACCAAAATCAAAGAAACATAACCAAGGTTTAAAACAGGTATTAGAGGTAAAGTGTTGTCTAAAGTATCTAAAAGGTCAGATACATGTACATATATTTTTTTGAATAGGTCTATATATGTAATATTCTTTAAAAGAACAATATTAAGACCTTTGATCCTTTGAGCGATGGCATCCCACCTAATGAAGTCATCAACTAAAGAACGATGAAAGACGGCCATGGAATGGGATAGAGAATCCTCTGTAGGACTTACATAGGATCTGACTCCCACCCCCTCGCCCTGTACCTATATAATGGCCTTGCTGGGTCCACTCCTTGGGTCTATGCTTTGGATTATGAGGTAATTAAACCGTCATAAATCACCTCTAAGTCCGGCGGGCAGCCTTCAAACCTTGGGACATTCTAGCGGGTAGTCTGTTGTTCGTCACCTTGCTGGTATACCATTGCTGCGGTTCCAATTGTTTGGGGGCAGCGAAACAGAAACTATAATGGATGAAGATATTACATTAATGTGAACCTTAAACGAGAAGAAAGTTGCCGCATTAACACAAGTTTCCATTGAGAGTGAAAAATGAGAAATGATTCCCTTAAGATTTATTATTAGGGCTTGTATGTGGCTGAATGGCATTCTGAATGAAAATTGCTGAATTAGAATACATTTTTCATTTTTTGCGGGTTGATTTTCAAGTTGATATTTCATAATGTTTCACACTTACAAAAATCTCTCTCATCTATGTTTCTTATGTATATATAAAATTGCAATTTTTAGTTGTTTTTTTTTTACTAAGCATATTTTATGTATGAATGTATTGTTCATGGCGCTATAATCGGCTATATAGTGCTCCTTCGCAACTATTTAAGTCTGAAAAGTAATCGACACGAAAAGGGAAAAATCGAAAGGACGGCTTAATAGTACGGTGTGCACATTAAGTTTATGTAAACGTCATTTTTGCCAGAAAATTAAATAAACGTATTTACCCAGGAAAATGAAGATTACAACTTTGAAAATGATATAGATTGTAATGATATCTTGCCTTAACTTGTGTTGAGCATTAACAAAATAACTCCCCATCTTTATTATATGGTCTCTTTTCTTGAAGTCACCCTGCCCAATGTGCAAACTGTTTTATGCATACAACGACTTTATGATTGCTAGATTACATTTCGAGTTTAAAAGTAATAAGGAACAACCTATTTTGTTTTCCCCGCCGCAAAAATAAATGAGAGCCGGTGCCGATTTGTCTGTCGAGGCCTACCTCAGATGAGCAGAGGTGACGGTCTTCTATACTTATACCAATGCCTAATGTGCAGAGGTTACGTATGATTTCAATATATTCTAATTAACATACGAGTTCTACTGCATCGCGTTGAGATCAAAGGTACTGCCGAGCTAAGCGCGATGTCGAATATGAGCCATAACAATTTCCAAGCAACAAGATGGCGACATTGCATATGGTAAAGCAATAGAAAGGCTAGTGTTTTCAAGTTGAACAAATTGCACAGGAGGGTGTTTGTTTACGACTTCATGTTATTCTTGTTAAAAACATTTATTGATCTATTAAAAACCGGAATCCATTTTCCTTTCAATTTCATCTGCTATCTAAATATTCATACACCATCTTTTTCTCAGTAAAATGATTTGCCATGTCGAAGATCATTTGCATCAATACTATTTAAATCTGACAGAAGAACAACCGAATGATACTAGGATCAATTTAACAATGACGTTTGTTACATGCGCAAAGAGGAGCGGTGACAGTTCACCACAAACGAATTCACTAAAAATTTCTAAAAACCGCCATCGAAGAGACATTAGCGATAGAAGCCAATTGACTTTCACTAGAACATGAATTTCAATAGTTGAAGCACACACCGTATTGGAAATCTAAAAGCAAACAGATGCATCGACCGAGATGGCTGGGACTCTTTTGTTGGTGAAAATCTTCCCGCTGTGTCAAATAGACTATGTCACGGCAGTACGACAAAACCAGCAGTCTCTCAAACCGATCTACAGAATAAAAACTCCCCTCCCCTTTCACACCCTAATCCAAAAGTGATTTGCCCGCTTATTCAAACTTCATCATCCGTCATGCATGACTTGACTTACCATTTAGGGTTTAAAATTTGACACGTTTTATTTGGAATGGCTGGGTAGAATACCATATATCCGATGAATTTCGGGTCTTTTCAGACTGTGCGATTGCACCGTGATGTCTATTTACACACATTTGGTACATTTGTCACAAATCTAAAGCGATAATTCGTCTATTTCCAAAAATTCTCTTCAAATTAATCCGTGGCTGCTATTAGATCGAAAAGCATGCGAGCCGCGACTCTTCCGGAATTTCAGGATTAATTTTCACGGGAATGCTTGTCTAGAATATTTTCTTGATTATTATACATGTACCTTTGTGGACGAAAGAAAAATGCTTGTAAACACCCTGACAAAATGTCTGCAGAACTCTCCATAGCAATCGAATACATGTACAGTATCACTATTTCATAATTTTTAATCACCTAGAATCTAGAATTGATTGAAGGTTTAATTTCAAAGCGATGGTTTCGATGATCAATTAGTTTTTGATTTTTTATGCGAAATCTGACATAAATTTTGTAAACACACTGAAAAAGTAAAATGGAGCGTGATTTTCATATTTTGACGAAATAAAAGGACAAACCTTTAAAATCGACAAAAAATATGGAAATTGCACTATTTCTAGCAAGATGTATGACTAATTATGTGTGACAAAATTTACAATTTGTTAACTGGAAAGGTTAAGACGTTTATATTAAAAAAGTGCGTCTTGAAACCTATAAAGAATTACACAAAAAACGGGAAAAAGAAAGCGTAGCAGGAGGTATTTGCATAAGAATTTTATTTGTATACAAACCCGGAACTAATATACGATGAAAAGATTTTTAGATTTTATTAAAAAAATTAACACTTGTTGTTGTCGTTTTTTCCCCTCTAGTTTTCGTCAACTTAACGATGTCAAAAATTAATTAAAGAAGTATTTAAATCTTGCTTCCAAGGATTTTTTAGGAAGGATAAAATTCATCTCAATAATAAAATTCAATACCATTCTTTAAAAAATACATTCTTCATAATATCACAAATATGGGGGTTTTTTTGCAAGGCAAAAAAATTGCCCCCCCAAAAAGGTTTATGGATAATTTAATTTTTTCAGAACTCATTTACCGTATTCTTAACCAAATATCATTTGAAACTCATCTTTGCTATCTTCCACTTTGTTGACGATCTAAATTCCGGATCATTTTTTCCCCGGTCAATTGACGGTTAAAATTCCGGGGATTTACATGATGACGACTGAAGTTCTGACACTAAGAGTCAGGGTGCCACCCCCATCAGTCACTGCCCCCACTTATCGTGTAGATAACAAGGCGCTAATAAGTTGCTACTGGTTGAAATTTAAAACCGGGTAGAAAATGGTGACTTCCCATACACATTAGCACGAATATGACACATAAAAATAAAGCTAATTAGTTGACTCATTATTGTATAATGTAGGTCACAAGTGCAGTCGGATTCATTTTAAAGGCCGTCTTTTATTTAAACAAGGTTTCAGTCTTCGGCATTTGTTAAAAATTTCAAGGAAACAAAACCATCCTCATTTTCTTCCTCTTAAAATTGTCCTGGATACTGCTTGCTCAAGACTGTTCAATAGGGCTGAAAAAAAAATAATTGCACATGATGCTCCACAAATCACCCCGTTGAAAGGCATTTGGTTTTTGTAAAAATTACCATCTCTGTGAAGAATTAATTACTTATGTACATAAACATGCATTGCGAGTTGTCGCGATCACTCTGAAAGAGCTCTAGGTTTACGAGACGTCGTCACGTGCTCTGCCGATTGGCGCATCCTCTACACTTAAACCATTCCTAATTCCTGTCTGATCAGGGTTGTTGAAATGTTTATTGTAAAACACTCTAAAACATGTTATTCAAGTAATACTTGTATCATGTGCTAATCATTCGAAAGGAGTAACAGTCTTACACCAAGCCCCGGATGTATAATTTTGAAGAAGTGAAAGTAGATTTATGTCACCCTGATAGACGACAGAAACCCCAAGTTTAACATCTTGTCAGCTGTTCTAAACAGACCGTGATGGACGAGAGAACGTAAATTATAGGTAGCAACAAATATTACTACAGAGCGAAGGACTCGCGGAAAGTTTGAGTCTGCTGGACGCGTTATGATGGCGCGGAATTCGCAATTTGCAGGAGAAGTTGCCACATGGTCAAAATGCCAGCAATTAAAATCGGCGCTCTGGCATTATTCACAACATGATTGTTATTGCCTTTGTTCACAAGTTTCAATCTACCGTGATTTCTTATGTAAATTTATTTACATTTATAGGATTCTTATAATTCGTACTTATATATTTTTTTAAGTTAGAGATTGTGTCAATAGTTAAGAGTTTTGAGAAATTGACAACTACTGCACACATGAAGTGTCTGCCTTTTCTTAGAACACCATCTTCGCTCATTCCCTTTGGCGTCTTTATATATCTGATGCAGAATGCCGATGATTTTTGTTTTTTGTATTTTTTTTCATCTCGGTATGACACAGCGTGTACACGACAAGATTCCAGTATCTGAAGGGCCCACACAGAACACGGCACATACCCTCCTAATTACATCAAAGCAATCCTCGTCAGGACCAGATCCTTTGCGCAGCTTCCTGTCTTGTTCCGCGCCCTTCTATTGGTTAGAATTTTTTATCAGGTGTAAAGTACCTGTTCTCAGTTTTAAGACATCGCTCGTACGCTTCAGAAGAAACATGTTTTTGAAATTAGTGCAAAATTGATTGATTACAAGTAAAATGCTTTTTAATGTGCGAGCATTTGTCTGTTTACCCTCTCTCGTTGTAGCTGGTTCAGTCGTTACAGTTTAACTCACTTTTCTTTTGACAACAGTGTCTAGAATGATTTATTTCAAATGCTTTTGTTTTAGAATTTTCCTAAAATAAAATCATGCGATGCTTTTGTACATTTTCGTTTAAATTTAGGAAAATACATTATCACGAGTATTGTCTGAAATCTACAATTATGCACATCCCCATGACCAAAATGTGAATTAATTAACAAAGAGAATAATTTACCAAGTTAACTGGGTGTTTTGACAAATGTTCTCATTATCAAAAATATGCATTTATGATAAAAATTGCAGAAAATGTTTTGAAAAGCATTTAAAGTAATTTTGTAAAACAACGAAGTGATTATGCGCATAAGAAACCGCAATTAAATGTTAACGCAGAAGAAATTATAGCTAATACCAGATTATAGGAATATCTGTAAAGACAGAACAAAAAGCTTAATTTAAACACAGTTGCAATTTAATGTCGCAATTGATTTTAACAAAATGAAAGAAATATTAAAACTAATTGTAACTCTTGGTTCGTATCGATGTAAAATTATACATGCACTCTGAAAAAAGTCAACAAGAATGAGCATTTGTTCCGTGTGAAAAAATTGAAATATTGTAATTTTCATTCTTTATAAATTACAATTTCAGCGCAAAACTTTCAAAACTACAAAGGTTCATTCCAATTGTACATAAGTTGGTCATTTCATATGGCTTGTCGAAGAGTTTCTGGTGTTACGATCTCCACGTGGCCAGTGAAATTGACGGCCTGATAATTATAACATTCCTCAATAGCAGACCTCGATGTTAAACTGGTAATTTTCTGTCATCGCTCTTTCATTACGATTCGAACAAGACCTCTTTAGTGGAGGTTGGTGTCTAGTTTTCAGTACTTACGTCAAATAACAGGTAAGAAAGTACAGACACTTATTCGGACTTGATCATGACCTCTCTGTACCCAGAAAGTTAATGATATCTTTAATTTCTTAAGAATCATGGTGACACTGTCGTACTTTGGTTTGATGACATATTTCAAAACTCGAGCTCAACAAATACATGTAACTAGGAACAGTTCCCCCTTAATTTTTAACAAAAGAAATCAAATATCAGTAAAATGCACTACATGTAAGTGTCAGTTCATGTACAGGACCTTAGGAAAAGCGACTTAAAATTATTTAGGGAAATAAAACTTATTTATAAGTTAAGTTTTTTGCACGTGCTGCAGTTCTTCAGATAGCTTTCCAATTTTTATATCTATAAAATATTGTGTATCAAGTTATATTACAGAAGAGGATTCCTTCTCCTACTTTGTCTTTATTCCAGTAGATGTATCATCAGTTTGGTGAGGATTTTGACAGTGATTTCTGCGACAGCAAGCAATTGTTGGATGAAACCATACAATTTTGACGTTATAACACAGGTGTCAGTGTGTACAATACCTGTCACAGCACCAGCAGACGACACCTTTATAAGGGCTGCTCATGTTTTATTAAGATGCACGACACAATAGAAAAAATGCCAAAAAGACTTCACCAGTCTTTGCAAAATATACTCTGGTAGCTCTCACCTGTAAAAATAAGAACAGAAGATGTAATTGTCGTTCAGTGTTTGCAGCATTCGAGTCACGTGATACTACAATTATTTTCATCATGTGATATACGATATTATATATACACTGTATAGTAAAGAGAAATGATATTTTAAGTCCCTCGAGTTAAATACATTAGTATTGCATAAATTTTCAAACAAATATTTAATGATTTTTGAAGAAAAAATCTGGTTGAACGTTCAGTAAGATGCAGGTAGAATTGATTTTTAGGGGCCAAGACACTACAAAAAATAGTCTACTCTAGGTGTCAAAACATTTATTCCCTATGTACATGTGAGACTCATTTGCATTTTATATTTTCTGTCACCAAATATCCCCATATAAACGACATTTCTACACGTACCATGACCTCCACGACTTGGCAGACGACAGGGATCCTTTATCTTCTTCCCGCATCGCCACCCTCTCATCTTCACACAAAGGAGCCCACCATCCGGCAAAATGGTTACGACATTTGTGCTCTGGAGCAGGTCCGTGTAGGACTCAACTCTTGGAAACATTTGAGAGGGGGTTTCACTATCATCTTGACATTTCTTGATCCTACTCTTCGGAACAAAGACACGGACGACTGTTGGGATCTTTAAAGCTCTTTAATAAAGTGATATCATTGATCAGGGTGTCCATTGCTCATCTTAATCACAACTGTCAACAACAGACTGGGAAACGTAACGGTCATCGAATGTCGTTATTACGCATTTCACAACTGAGTGATCTGAATAATTAAATCTGAAGATGAGATATTGGATCTAGAATAATTCGGAATTTACTGAAATTTTATGCTCGAATGAGGATTTAGTACATGTAAACGTATTACCTTTAAAACGAAATTTTGGCATTCTTTATAAAGACAATTATTTTTGGAAATTACTGATGAATTTTCTTTTCAATTATCATCTTTCTCATATGAACCTTACAAATATAGGAAAACTTGCATGGAAATTATAATCCTCATCTTGTAAAAGTACCCCGCTTACTAGTATTTGTTAGGCACCTGATCCCACCTCTGTATTTGCCAGGGCTTTGTGTTTTATACCCTCTTCGCATATTTGGATTACTTAAGGAATCTCTGAGATCGATCAATTTTCGTTATTTTCAAGTTTCACATATGTTAACAGAATTTCTCTCCAAAAAATATTTCACTTTTAATTGATATAAGGTTAATATTAAAAAAGAAGTTTTAATTATTACAAAGTATCGTTCAAACGACTCAGAAGGAATTCAGCTGATATAAATGTGGCAGCTTTTCAGGATATTCATTGTATCAACTCGTTGTTTGTTTTTTGTTTGTTTGCAAATATTGCCTCACCTTACAAATTTTATCTGTTTCAATTTTAGAACTTCTTTTAAAAATATATTTAAAAAGTAGAAATTTTTTTATGATTCGCAAAAATGACAGTGCATGATGCAGTGATTCTTAAATTGTTCGTTTAGTTCATTGAATCCTAGTATTGCATTACATAAAAAGGCCGATTAACAGTTGAAAACCATCATTTGTTTTGTATGAATTTTTTTTAAAATTTGTATTTCATAATTTCCACCTGAATTGTAGAATTTTCCACTTGTATTGTGTTCATCTATCTGGAAAATTATACAATTTAATTATAAATAGAAAATTAAAGAATATTGATGGAAATTAATGTGGAACACAAAATTGATATATATTTAAATATTTGATACTATCTTCAAATAATAGTACCCATCTTTTAATAAATGAACCTGTCTTCAAATGAATTAAAGATATGTACAAATGAATTAAAGATAGGCGTAAATATTAATACCTATCTCTAAATAATTAAACCTTGGTTCAAATAAATCACACCTATCCTTAATGGAATTATACCTTCAGTTTTAACAATCCTAGATAGGTTTAAGAATTATACCTATCTTCAACTCTTTTGAAGATAGGTACAATTAATTTAAAGATACGTACAACTGAATTAAAATAGATACAATTGATTTGAAGATAGGTATGTACACTTAATTGAAGATAGGTACAATTATTTGATTTTATATTAATTTGGCGCTCCATAAATTTATGCAATGGACATGAAAAATTATAGAACACAAATAGAGAACAATATAATACAAATGGAATATTATAAAATGAAAAATATACGATATAAAAGGAAAATTATACAATACAAATCGTAAATCATATTAAATGAAAATAAAGAAAATTATACAATATATGTGGTTAATTATATCTATAAATGAAAAAAATCTAAAATACAAATGGAAAAGTATACAATTAAATGTTAAATAACACAAAACAAATAGAAAAGTATAATACAATTTAGTTCTTAGTTGAATGTCATTTGAATGAAAGTTACTATTGTTAATTGATAGTTCATCGTCAATATATCTATTTGTCGAGTTGAGGGCCACAGCAAGTGTTGAATTTTCTTCTTCTCATGTAGGAGATTTGAATAAATTTTGCTTCATAAAAACGGGTCAGCTAGTAAAGGAGCACAATTGATGCCGATTGGAATTCCAACAGCTAGTTTCTTTGAAGACCAGATCTCCAAAGAGTACATAAATGTTGTCAGCGAAGAACTCAAACATCCTCTAAATATCAACTTCAGAGTACTAAGTCTTCTGCGTAAAATCAGAGTGATCTATAGCAAAATAATTTTGTTTGTGACTAATAATAAGATTTTTCGACTTCTATTTTTTTTTTTTAAAAAAGCCGTTCTCTAAGATATCAAAAATAAATTATTCAACTTATCCTGAGGAATAGTTCTATAAAGGGTTTGAAATCGTACGCTTTGATATGACTGGCTTTTGAAAAAAAAGACATTTTTCCTTTTGATTTTTTTTTAAAAATCCACATCCGATTTACATATTTTCTTGAATATGCTGTAGAAAAAAACGGCTTACAATGTAGTTTTCTTCTAAATTGTGTAGGGATAAAGATAGGGCTTAGTAGAGCATTTTCATAACCATGCAATGTATCTCTGTAATGAAACTTATGGCAATAACGAACAGCATTAAAGATCAAATGTCCATAAAACAATACAAAATAGGAGCAGAGCAAACACGGACCTCCAATACATCAGAGGTGGGATGAGGTGCCGTAGAGGAATGAACATCCCCTGCCGACCGGTCTCACCCGCCGTGTGCTTTTAGCTTGTCATGATCGGGAAATAAAGGAAAAATCCGTCGTCAATATTAGTAAATAATGGCAATTTTGAAAAACGTCAGTCAGCATTTGGCTCAGTGATAAATTGTACTTGCAGACAAGGTCATTGCATCGACCATAGAACTTACGAAATGACGACTTCAAACGAGACTGCTGATTTTCTTGTTTCATCAACTTGTCTGTCAATATTTGTAAGTAAGTATTTTAATGAGTTTAGGAAGTTACCTTGGTGACTTCAATAGTATTATTGTAATACCATTTTGAAGAATTTCATCTTTGAAAAGTAAAGTGCGAGTAAAAGTTGGATTCCCAGAAATGGAATTAAAACCATGTCTTAAAAATTATACTTTACAAATGTAATATTATACAATGCAAAATGAAATTATACAATACAAATGAAAAATTATAGAATGCAAATGAAATTCTTTCAAAAATAAAAATTTTGCAACATAATTGTAAAATTATACAATAAAAATGGATGATTGGAGAAATTCATTTCCAGGAGTACATACACTTTCATCTTTCAAAATAGACAAAACTGCTTTAAAAACTCTTGTGCATCACTTTCCTTTACACGCTTAATACACATTGATTGATTGTATGTTGTTTTATGTTCCATTCGACATAGTTCATTACTGTATACCAGCGAAAATCTGGACCTCTACAGAACATGAGCTATGAAGGATCTCTCATGCAAACGCTTACCATGACCCGGGTCTTCGTTTTTAAGGTCTAAATGCTGGTTTATAATCAAATAAAACGATAAATTGGTGATTTCTTTTTTTAGTTTTCTGGAATAATAGAGGACAACGAAAAGGATGTATTCAATTTGTAATTATTGGCAAACATAACTAAAAGTTTCCTAATGGTCTCATTGGCAATTGCACCACTTTTGCCCCATTACTAGGATAACATATAGATTCAATATTTTAAAAATCTAAGATCATATAGATATAGCTTAGATCTCAAATTTTTAAAATAACAATTATTACGATATGGTGAAAATCTGACGTCTTAGGGAGCATCAGACTTAATTGTTCCGTACTCCAAGCGGTATCAAAAAAGTTGTTTTGCTCATCAAATTCAAAAATATTCTCACATGCTTCACATATCTATGAAAATCCATCTTAATCACTAATTTTCATTTCTTAGCTCTTAAAACGAAATAAAATCGAGGAAAATCGCCGTTTGTCAGCGAGTTACCAGAGACGCGTTAATCTCGCCATGTTTTATGGGATGTTTACGTGTGTCTGATAACGGTGCTTACCCCACGTTGCTCTCGAGGTAGAGAGTACGCAGTACTTCAGAAGTCAAATGTTGCCGTTGTTCCTCGTTCCCATCTTCAAGTGTTCTCCATCATGCTGAGGTTCGTGGTGATTACATCAAAGGAAGGCCCTCACAACCACGTCTAGGCCAGCGGCAGTACTCCGCAGTCGGCGCGTAATGCGACGAGATTATTGCGCCGATTGAAAAAAGCTCCGCAAAAATATATAAACTGAAGTATTATGTAAAATTTTGTAATTCCTGGCTCTCAAGTGATAAGAGAAGCAAAAAACCAGTTAATGTTCATTAATGGTGGGCAACAGCCATAATTATAGATAAGACAATCAAGAAACCTAGGCACACTGCGACGGTTTCTTTAATCTTTTATTTTGGAGTCAAAGTATTAGGAATACATTCTCGACAACATGCAGCTTCATTCATATCTAAATGTTTTTTGAATGTTCACCAATATTTTATGACGAACAATGCTGATGACAAAGAAAGCCTTATGGGCCGTGGGGATCCAGGTTTCAAAACCGCAGTTTTCTTGTTTTAAAGGTTGCTGTCCGACAAATATGTTTTGAGACGCCACTCTAAAGATTTTAATTTTCTTTATCACCTTTGTTGCCTTTTATCCTCTTATATTTTGGACATTATAATTTGACAATAAAAGATGAAAGAGAACACGCTGGCTATTGCAGAGTCAGAAACCATGATAGTAAGAAACACCAGAGAAGTCTTCTATCCCTCCTAATTCTTTTAAAGCTCTGTCTGTTTCTACACAGTTCCTTTGAATCCTGTACTTTAGTAGGCTAAATAACTTAATGTGATGTAAAATCTTACATTGTTATACACTTGCATAAATGCTACCGATCTATAAAAAAATATATACTAGTGTGTAAGATTATTTTCGTGTACAAAAAAGTTTTAACAATGATCTGATTTATATAAATTTGACAAATTAAGCTCAATGTACTCTGGTGGTAGTTAACGTCCTTGAACAAAACCAACTCATTTCAAATACACCTTTTACTCGAATTATTACAAAATTTAAATTTTACAACAGTTGGAACAATTGTGAGTAAAATGACAATTCGAAATGTATTCATTTAAGTGACCAATATCAAAGATGGTTTCCATTACAAATTACAATATGATTGCAAAACAGTTACTAGTATACGCCAACTCAGAAAATACCATTATTGTTTTCCACTTGGAGGCAAAATATACATTCTCACCACCTGATATAAGAAGCAAATTCTAACAGGGGATATTTCTGAGAAGTATTTTTCAGATCAATAGAATATGTAAGTAATCATTGACCGATGCCCCTTTTGGTAAGAGGTACGCTGAAGCCTCGGAGAAGAGAATCCTTGTGTTGAACTAGTGTGAGAGTAGACTTCATTGCCGCGTGAGAGGAGAAGGGAAGAGGTGCAGAACTCTTCAGATATAGATTCCTCAGCAAGTATGATGGAAACCTCGGCACCTGGGCAAACACTTTTGACATTGACCAAACTGGAAACAATGCATCTCAGTCCTGGATATATCGTCACAGAGTTTATGTAGTGCTGCTATGCAGTGGGGCCTAGCCCGGTACTTTTGTTTTTTGATTGTCAGCAAGAGAATTTATAGATCGAAGTTTCTGTAAAGAGATCCACTTGAACGTACTGTATGAAACGCTTTTGCACAATAACTGAATGTCAATATGAGTCAAGATCGCGAAAACCAAACAAGGAAACTTGGTAGTATTGTGCAAAATTTTGTTCTGCTGACTTCATAGGAGATAAATGAGAATGTCATTGTTTTGTGCTGAATGCGGTGGCATGCTGGGTGAATGTTTTCGGTTCCGGGTTGTATTTGTTTTGGGAGGGGACTATCGATGTCAAGACATGTGCTCAGATATACTAGGAGAGCACTGCAAATAAACCTAGAACAATGTGCAACTCTGTATAAATATCTCAGCTTTGGCTCTCATAGACTCCCAATATCTGAATGAACAGTTTTACTTTTGTCTGATTTTTCAGATATAATGAATTGGGATTACCTCCATATTGTTGCAAGAATTTGACAGGTACCGCGGAAATTGGGTGTTAAGTTGTACTGAGGGAGGTTTTCTGAATAAAAATATACTTTAAAAAATTTACTTACCAAAAGTGGCCCGACCTTGACCAGGGCGAGGCAAGAATGCAGTTTGAAACAACCTTTGCCTTTTCAGCACACTATATTTTGCACTCTTTGCTTGCTTAACAGTACAGTTGAGTAAGAGAAAACTTAGCTACACTCTTAATTTGTTTTATACAAATCATTACACATCAATAATTTCATAGACACGCCTGCTTTTGACTCATCATGTTGTTTCAAAATTATCCTTCCCACTAACATTTACGTTTTAATGTTCTGTAATATTTCTGTGTTTTGTTTCTTTAAAAAAATAGTCTAAATCGATTATTCAACAAAACTATAGTATTCAAACTGAAAGAAGTAATTTCGTTTATACGATACCTTACTTTATGCAAACCTTCAATTCTTACTTATACCTTGTACTACCAGTGGCCTTCAGCTGGACATAGAGATATATCCTCGCTGTTTATCAATTATCTAAAGATATTTTCATTCATACTTCGATTCGATATATTCCAGTAAACATGAAATAAAAACACCACAGATTCTGCAACATCTTTTTTTCATGTTTGGATGTTTAACTGAATATAGACGATAAAAGCCGACCAACAACTAAACTTTTTGACAAACGAGGTGACTTCAACTTTTCCATGGATCGTCAACTTTTCTTATTTCTGAAGAATAAATTTCCTAATATCAACCGTATATGTTTTTCTTTTGCCTCCAAACTTATTCGCTACAACAACCTTATTAAAAGCAGTATTTCGTAAATTCTATAAAGTAAATTACTGTAAAGAAAAATACCTGGCAATACTATTGGAACTTGTTTCGAATTATGATTATTATAGTACAATGTAATTGTGAAAGTTAGAGTTCAGAAAAAACGGTTATTTGGGTTTAAAAAATGTTAAAATGAATCAAAAATTCCAGTTGCACAACTATAATTAAACACCATCAATCACCGTCCAAAAAATGGTTTGGTTCATACCAAAAAAGTAAAAGGAGTTAGGAACGAGGCTTCTGGTAGTAATATATATGATAGGCCAATGCAAGAAATATAAAAGAATTTTGACTAGCCAGGTTTTTCAAAGAAAAGAAGAAACATTTTGACCCCATGCTATTTTAAAAAAAAAATCAAAACTTTAAAAGGTTGCTGCACATATACAGGACGCTACCTTTCACATTCAATAAAAGTAGTTGTCTACTGCAAAAATATCAGACAAGTTCAAACGAATATGCCACTTAAAATGTAAGAGGTGTTAGGGGTAGAAAGTTTTAATAGGAAATGATGCTATTTGATCTTGAGTCAGCCCGGAGTTAAAGTCAAAATTCCGAATCCTAACTGCATAATCCGTACAAAGTAGGTTTCACCCCTTTTTTCAATCCTCACTAACATATGAACAGCATTTAAGGGGAAATTTCAGGAATATTGTACATTAATATTTTCGAGAAATAGTGTAAATTAGATGTAAATATTTAATAGTCAATGTGTACTTTTCAAAACAAACACATCACAAAATTTTTATTAAAACAAATAACATCGGAGCCAAAATTTATTTTGATAAGGATGAGGCTAATAGCCGTAACTAGAGGGCTCTTAAGTATAAAACCCAGAAAATCCCTTCGGAACCTATGGATTCACACAAAAAATTGCACGCACTTTTCAACACCTTTTCAAACATTACTGTAATATTAATATTTTCTAGAATTAATATACGATAATTTTTATTAAACTTTTAGACATCATAGATATTAAAAGGTGTTATTTTTAAAATTAAAAAAATGATCAAGTTAATTAGCTTACATTGTCATTGGTCATTTGCCTTTTTTTTAAAGGAAAAATGTGATTACAAATAAAAGTTGACATGAAAAAGATACTTGAGATTCTGAATGACAATAACCATATAGCTATTGGAGATCAAGTCTTCCAACAACTGGAATTCAAAACATGTATTCAAAACATACATGAGAAGAGGAACACAGTTGCTGTCGCCTTCAACTCGACATTTAGATGTATCGACGACTTTTTATCAATTAATTATAATTATTCCATTTAGCGGTTTATGTAGACTCAATGTATCATGATGAACTTGAAATTAAAGATACTGTTTTATATGCAAATATTCTACAAAAAAAAATTGATGAATATCTTTCAATAAAACTTTATGAAAATGAGATGACTTTTATTCTTTTTTATTATCAACTTACTTTGAGCAAGGTACTCTCATGATCTGCACATGGAATTTATATCTCCCACTTAATTCCATAGGCAAACTCGTGTTCTTCCTCAGAAACGAATCAGAAAATGAGACTTACTATTGACAAACAAGTTGATAATAGTAGGATACCAAGAGTCCCTCTTAAAGTCAACATTTCGCAATCTCCTTGATCGATACATTGATCTTGTCAACATATACAATCTATCATTAAGTCAAATTTTGACTGTCGTTTTTCACACTAAGTGTTAGGATATTATTGATACACTGAATTGTACAAGGATTTTTCCGTTACCCGATCATGACAAAGAGCACACGGTGGGCGGGACTGGTCGACAGGGGAAGTTAAATTCTCCATAGCACCTGATCCATCTTCTGATGTTTTTAGAGTTAATCTTTGCTTTGCTCTCGCTCTGTATTGTTTCAAAGGACTTTTTAGGCCTGATTTCCGTCCGCTTTCTCGAAATTTTATTCGAGATGCGTTAGTGGCTGCAAAATATTGGAGGAATCTAGGGCATTTATTTGCAAAAGTCACCCTAGAGTGAAAATCGAAGGTCATTATTGTATATCTACAGATTAATCTCAATCAGATGCAAAATAATTTATGGACTACATCTAATTTCTAAGAGAATTTTGAGGAACATGGTTTTTTCTGAATGGACTACTGCGAAAATATAGGATTAAATCCAGGTTTTTGTAAAGTAAGCTTTTACCCCATTTGTCCCGAGGGTGAAAATGAAATTTTCAAAATTTATTTGCAAAAAATTCAATGTTCCACCTGTCATCCAAAGACTAGTTACCTAGTGTTTAAAATGCAAGAGGAGTTTTTGTCCTAAGATAGTGTGACGGACGGAGCGCGGTTCAAAATAACAATCGTTTTCTGACCCTCATCTGATCATGAGCTTTTCATAATTCAATACACATCTGAAGTACACTCCCTAATCATCTTGCAACATTTAAATGGCTACTGTGTAAAATGTAAGAGGACGTTGGGGAACAAATGAAAGTTGTAGTTTTTCGATTTCAATTTCAGGCCCTTTTTGCACATCTGCAGGAGAATCTTAATCATATTTCAAAAAATTGAAATGACCAAAGCATTAAATGTAAAAGGACGTTTTGGAAATCATATTTTTGTAAAATGGAAAACGTATTTTTCGACCCTTATTTTTCTCTATTCTGACAGGACAGACCAAACAATTCGTATTTTCATATATGCTGTCGATTAACAAATCTTTACATTTAAATAAGAACGTCTTATTTTCTTTAAGATAGAATTTCATAATCAGAAGTCAATATATTTTCTTCAAATGCCCTTGAAAAAACGAAATAATTAGCATATTAAATGATTAAAAGAGTTAACATGAATAAAAGTTATTCGAGAAGAGGTGACCTAAGCTTAGATGCCTCATGTGACAAGGTAAACAAATACAGGATGTTTCACAAAATCGTTACACTACAAAACCTTTCAAACAAATATAATTCATAGATTTATATATCAGTATATTTGTTCAGAACATGCAGCATAGAAAACATTTCACTTACAATTTCTTTGTCAATATACAATACTTAGAAATCTAGTAAGAAATCATTAGATTTTCTATTTAATTCATTCCATTTTTTTTTCGAAAGTGAAATGATACATGTATGTACTTTTTCCACTGCTATAAAATCAATGGGGCAACTTTAATACTTTTTGATACTTTAGTAAAACCAAGTCAAATTGATGTATACTTTAATGATATTTGTATCATATATTTAAAAATAATAATAAAATGAGTATCGCGAACCTTAATGGAACTGACAAAGACAGCAAAATGCAGAGATTGGAATCTTTCACATTGTTATTATTGTCTATGTCGAAGCAAGATTACCTTTATATAAAACTCAACATAGAATTAGAGCATGAATGATTTGATTATTTTTATATCAAAATTAAAGGTCTATCTACATTCCATTTCTTTGGACATCAGACCATGGTAACCTTTCCATCTTTTCTGAGCATGCGTACAATAAAGGGGAAAGCTTTTGTTTGAGGAAAAATGATTATTTCTTTATTAACGTGGATTTCATAAGGCTCTAACAAGTTTAATTTTATTAAAAATAATATCTTCAAAAATGAACAAATTTTGCTATTTTCTAACCTTTGTAAATTTTTCGACAAAACAATGCCATTTTAAAGGAAAAGCTATTAAAAGATTTCCTGTTCGCGGTTGATCAACAATTTCCCTATTTTTAACGTGATATATACTCTTAATCGCCATAGATATTGTTAGAAGCTTAAGCTAGCTGCAGTACAAAGTTTTGAAGATCAAATTTTTTTCTGTTTTTAATTTTTTTTTGTAAGACTTATAGTATGAAATTCTTCGAATTTTTTAAACTTTAAAACAACCATTCCAAATATACGAAAATGATAAAGAAACATTCAAAGAATCCTGCGAGAGAGTAGATTTTACTTCATGTGATTTTGACACAGTTTCTAGACTTGATCCCACCTCTGATGTTTTGGAGGTCTTGTTTGCTCTGCTCCTATTTTGTATTGTGCTTGAATTTTGAGCTTGAATACTATTAGTTTCATTAAATGGAAGCAAATGTGACTACATATATAAGGTTTTCTGATCAAGCTTGATTAAACATTGACAATTTCTATGTCAGGTCATTGACATTTAGGTAAGAAACAATCAATACTTTGTCCAAATATTTTTGAAACCTTGACCCCTGGGAAATCTTAAGTACTGATGATGCTAAAATCACTTAAACTGCTAATCAACAATATGACATTGTGACTGAAAATGATTGTCCATGGTTTGAATATTGAAACTATTCTTTATATATCGGAGCTTGAAAAAGTGTTACATTTAAAGTTTAAGTCTTACGTTTAAACTTATTCATAATAAAACTTAAGATTTAAACTTTTAATGTAACGAAAGTATGAATTTTGTATTGAATTTGTCATAAACCTGGAAATTGATGAACAATTTTGTGCATGCTTTTTTTTTAACTGTTACATTCATTGCACAGAAAAAAGATGGCGCGAGTAGGGTTATCAGTTTTTATTCTAGGTTTTTAACAAACGAAAATGCAGTACGCTATGTTCAAATCTGATTATTCTTATTATAAAATTAAGACATTATTAAGAAAAAAATACTTTAAATGTGCAATATCCCTGATCAATTTCATTGAGGAAAATGATATGAAAGAGAAGGAAAAATAATCCTTACTGCAAACAAATGACTAGAGTCCCACATTCTACAAACTTTTTAATTACTGCTTTGCAATACATTAATAAAAAAAAACTTTCAGTACAAAAAAGTTTTGATAGAGATGTCAGAGCTACTCTGTTTAAGTGTTATACTTTAGTTATCCAGCTCTTTAAATGAGAGCGGATTGATCTACTACCGGCGAAGTGCCCGCTAATATGACAATATCCAACACATTCCTACACTGCTAGATCTCCTCTCCGAGACATTAGACACTGTTCATTTTTCTATAAAATCTAAATAATATTTGATAAAGAGATAAGCAATGTGATATAAGGTATGACAGCATTAGTTTTCAATCAGGGGAACCCGGTACACAATCTTGACAATTGGGGCCGGACCACGCCCCCTTTTGTGGTGCCAGCGCTCTCAACAATCGGCAAGGAGACAGCGAGGAGTCTGTTTAAAACACACTGTTTCGTATATTATGTTGAACACAATTCGCTGTTGTATCAAGTCAAACAGTGTTTGTTTACACACCCCGAGAGAACGCGAGAGCAGAGAAAGCCTGCTACACCACTTTTTTGGCCCTTGGTCTTTGGTTTGGTATAATTGGGGGTTTCGAAGACGCTCCCTTGCGCTTTTTCTGTCGAACTGCCATTTATTCTTCAATGCTCTTTAAAGAGCAGTGCATTTCAACGTCTTGAATAAATATGTTATGCAATTAGGGCGAAGACTATGAGGCTTGCAGACATAATGAGGTAGTCATCTCTATTGTTCTGTGGATATATGTGCCATTGTTTAAGGTTATATTTATTTTTGTGTCTCTTGCCTCCATATGTCTGTCATGTTAACTAGATTCAATGAATAGTCATCCAGTTGATGTATATTTGAGCTTAAATTTTCTCAAATGGGGCCAAGTGATTTTTTTTCATTTCGCAGTTTTAGTGCTTCCAGCTATATCGAAAGATTCATACATTAAACATTAATTTATTTGTCTTTTTAAGGTACGATGAAGACATCAAACTCTGTAAAGCTTTATTCGAAATTCCTCGAAATTTTAGAATTTGAAATAATCATACAAATAGAAAATATAGGAAAATGATTTCCTGTTGCTAAAGTTAGAAAACATACAGATAATCATGCGAGATATAGATTAGATTTGACTTCATCTGATTTTGACATAATTTCTAGACTTGCATTTCGCAAACAATAAAATATATTCTTTTCAAATATACATGTCAAGATGAAAAAAGAAATCTTCTTTACAGCACATATACCTTCTTTAAAATTCCCGTAAACATTTCTCAAATTGAGAAGCACCAAAAACAAGTGTGAAGTTTTCTTCTTGATATGACAAATTCAAATTAATGGACTCTCTTTTTCTCTAATTCTTTTGTTCTGTTTGATGTTAAATGAAATACATTTAATTGTTTGGTTTTTCCTTTGTGTCCAGTGCCTTTATCTAACCAATTAAACTTTCATTCATGAAAAAGCAGTTTTGAATAGCTTTGAAAATATCAATTTTAAATATCGAAGATTAATTCTTGACATTTGGAAGTTAAACCTCTGAAGAAATGTCTTCAATCATATCAAAGTCTTCAAAAGATAACATATTACTTTTATTAAATATATTGCAATTGTAATTTTTGAAAAAAAAATCTTTTAAGAAATACTCCATTGTATTTTTAAAAGGTTCCCCTATTAATAAGCAAATTCAATCCATCATTAGGTCAAATGTTGTCTAGCATTTTTTATTACTTATTATTAGGCCATTATTTACAAAATGATCTGCCCATGGATTTTTCCACTTGTCCGATCATGACAATGAGCACACGACGGCTGTAGCATGCCAATAAGGAATGCTTACTCCTCTATGGCTCCTGATCCCACCCAATATCTTTAAGAGGACTATTTACTCTGCTCTCGTTTTGTATTATTTCAGTGGACTTTTGATCATGATTACTGTGTGTTATCTCCATATTGTATTCTCATCAGAAGTAAAAGTAATATGTTTTGCTGTTGATCGATGTATACAATTAGATTTCAGAATTTTTGTTTCTTTTTATGCCAGAACTTTGGCAACGCACTTCAAAAAATTACGCACAAAGTACGTTGAAATTGGAAAAAAATCAACGCACATTAAATTTTTTTAATCGTGCGCTAAGAATGTACTTTTTTTACCATGGAGACCTTTAGCGACATTGATATTTTGTATTTCTTTCAAAACTGATGAATTGATCCACCCTCATCGAAACGAGAAGATAGATATTCAAAATATATCCACGATGGTTCCTCAAGAGAAGAGGTATTTACAGGATTAAACATTGTTGACGAAATGTATAGCCTTTCAATGATATATACTTGAAAAGACTTTAAAAATTTTTTTTATTATTATTTTTTTCAGAGATTTTATATTTAGTCCTATATTTAACGAGTTTTGAGAATGTGTGCAATTTTTCAAAGTTTGTTGTTACACAGCACATTTCTAGAACATATATAAAGTTTCTGTTACACAACTCTAGTACAGTAATTGTATTTATAGAAAGTACCACAGCGCTTCATTCTAAGATTATGTAGACCCTAAAAAGTTTCAATTTGAAGGAAGTATGTCCTTGTTTCTTCAGTCATATTACATGTATATTCCAGAAAAACAGAGCATGGGATAATTGTAAAAATGGAAAACTAACACTTCCCTTTCTTTATGACCCCGTAAAAACATCATATTAGACAAATTCTTTCCAGGGTAAAATTAAACTTGAATGTGCACAAGTTGATGATTTACCGATGTCACCAAAAGCAACAAAAATACCCAGCACATTGGTAACTCAGTTGATGCATATCATTGACCAGCCTAGAACAGCTTTATACAATGTAATTGCTATAGAACTGTGCAAAAAAATAACATCATGGTCCTTATGTTTATATTTATATAGTAAAAACTATAATTTTACGTTTTCCTTCCATTTTCAATAGATTATTATATTATACCATTACTTATTGAACATTAAAGGCAATTACACTCCAATCATATTCTTGTAGAAATTATTCCAAATTAAAAAATTCATTTCATTTGTTCATCATTTATCAATGTCGAGTAATATTTAAATGAAAAAAAGAATACTTATGTATTTGTAAGCTACTCTGACCGATATTTTATGCATCTGTGGCGATCACGATAGTTATGTTAAATTCAATGCAGATTTATTAAAGTTTTAAACTTTAATTATCATTTGTACTTTGTTAATTAAGTGACACCTACAAATAATCCATGATTATATCATTAAAAGTATTTCATAAATTTTAAAATGTACCAGGTACTGCCGTTTGAATTAACATCTGGTGCGTTTTTTTTCCGTTAGTGAAATTAAGTAAAATGTTAAGTGTCTTAGAATATATCTGCCATTTCCTTTAAAAAAAACTTGTGTAACATAATCATCAAATTGTACCATAATGCAGTGTTGTATTAAATATGCAAATAAAAACAGAAAACCACGTTCAACTCTCAGATTACTTTCTAAGTATCTTACAGGGAAAAAAGATTGTGTAATGTCCTCTTCGGAAACATTTTATTATATCAGTATATTGAAAGTTAATGATTTTCGACCCAGTTATTTCAGCACTTTGATTTAACCTCATTTCGGAATGAAAAACCTTTTATATATGTTCTGCTCAAACTTTAAATGTTCCTATTTCTGATTTCTTCTGGAGAATCACCTGAAATGGTTTTCATTTATTTTTATAAACGCTGCACTTCAATTGTGACTTTCAATATTTAAAAACATGTCAAAATTTGAGCATATTTACATTTTATTTTCAAACCTTTAAAAACAGTGACGCCATAGCAGATAAATGGTTGATGTTTCTGTATATAAAATTTGACTATATTGACTGAAATCATTTGAGAAGCTACTCCAGAATATTGTCTTTAAGCGAAATTAATCCGGGAGTTTCGCCTTTGGAGTTTGCGCAAAATACTTGACTCAAAAGGCATTTATTATTCCTTTGTGCAAAATAAGGAGATGACGAGAAGTATTTGAGCTCAAAAGTCCATTTAACAATACAGATTTTGGAGCAGAGGAAACACTCTCAAAGATCAGAGGTGGGATCAGGTGCCATGAAGGATTATGCTTCCCCTGCCAATCGGTCAACCTCTCGTGTGCTCCTTGTCTTCTTCGGGAAATAACGGATAATGGCCTAACAATCATTTTAAAAAAAAGTCAGCCAGCATTTGAATTAATGAAAGACTGCATTTCTTGACAAGATTATTTTATCGAGCAAAGAATTTGCGACATGATGACTTAAAACGAGACTGTTGATAATCTTGCTTTATCAACTTGTTTGTCTATCTTGTTTAAGAAATTGTTTATACATGGACCTGCTCTTGCTTATCGAATCAACCAGAAAATATAAACCCAGTTGATGAAAGTATACTGCTGTATAAGTAAGGGAAGCTGCAGATTAAAAAATTAAAGTCATCACTTTTATCATAAGACTGTGTTGTAAGTTTACCATATTATATACTTGTATATATAGGGATAATATAAAAAAATTACTCTTGAAGTCTAAATCTTTTTTTAAGTTACATTAAAATATTCTTCCAAAAGAAAATTTTTAGACGATTTCTTTGTTTGTTTGTTGTTTTAGTTGGTTTGTTTTGAATAAATTTTTTTGAGTACATCAAGTTCTATACAATTTCTTAATTCCTCTCCTTATATACTACATGTAACAGTATAACAATAAGAAAAATAATACAATTGATGCAACTGCAATTAAACAATATATCAACTATTGTTACTGTTCCTTCATTTAAAATCCCTTTATGAGAAGATTTTTTCTCTAACATTGAAGCTTGCCGTTAGAGGACAGTAAATTTTGATTTTTATTTAATTGACATTTGCAGCCCTTGAGTTGCGAGGCATCTTTTTCTTGTCAGGATACGGGACATCGCAATTTATACGGTCTAATCTCATAACGCCATGACCCGAAGAGGGATTCAAACCTGCAACTTAAAGATGAACACTCGAAATTTAAGCAAAAGTTCTAACCACTGCGTCACACGGGAGACCTAAATCTTAAGAATATTTAAATAATTTATCATTCAACAATAGTTTTTGCTTTATTTGTTGTATTTTTATGATATAAAAGAATATGTAAACATGTGTACATTTTTCACCCGAAATTCAAAGAATGATGTTTCTGGATGTAAATAAAAACCAACACTAATTTTGATTAATGTTCATTATTTGCATAAAATACATGTATATGAATTATGTATATGACTCATCACCAATACATTACTTGCTTAATTTCATTTTTGGTTATAATTTGGACATCTTTGCAGATGTTAGTTGAAAGTTTATTTTTAATTTTAACCTTGCATAAATTGGATTCCAAGACGAGATTGAATGGTAATGTGTACATACGCAGCCAAAAACATGAGAAGAGAATCTTTGAATAATTTCGTAAGCCTCTGTACTGAGAAGATGAATTTGAGAACACTCAAGACTTGTTCTGAACTAGAGAAAAGCCATTTAAAACTGAAAACAAAATATTAGTTTGCGCAATGGAAATCATTCACCTGAATGTCAGATCAAAATCATTTATTATTAGAATCCGTTAACATTTATTCTTAACTGCCTACGTTTATACAGTTTAGGAAAGCTGGAGAGGTTTAGTTGATCTCACTTTATCAATACTATAATATATAAAAGCAATAATAAAATAATTATGATGGAAAGGCAGTCTTTAATTATTGTATTCTAGCTAGTTTCGGGATAATATTTACAGTGTTGTATTTTAATGCAATGTCGTTGTTTAATATAATAAGAAACTTCTAATCAAAGACCAATGTTTCATAATGCTTTTAAAGATATTAATTTGTATCATTGTAAATTTTGAATTTTATGGAAATAAATACCAATAACATTTACAAGCAGCTAATCATTCTTGATGTTATATTTACCATCACTAAGTAAAATCATTTTTTAATAATGAAACATATGGAGATAATGAACAGTATTCAAGATCAAAAGTCCATAAAACAATATAAAATATGAGCAGAGCAAACACGGACCTCCAAATCATTAGAGATGGGATAAGACACATAACTTAATAGAGCATATATACAATGACTCCTATTACTGTAAATCTTATATTCGTCATCAATAAACAAAAACTAGTAAAATAAAATTTTCACTTTTTTAAAAGTCATCCTTTGCTTATCTAGTCATTATAAAAAAGAATAAAAGACATACAAAATTATTTAATATATGATGCTTACTGCAAAAATCATTTTATTTATTTTAGAAATATAACTTGATATTATTAGAGGCCAATGTAAATTTTAAGGACAATTGATTGAATTATTTTCTAGATATTTTTAGATATTTTTAAAGTGTTAATAGATTTGTAACATCATCATGATTATAAAATACTGAAAGAATTACAATAAACATGGAAACACTATATATAATGTGATATTACAAACCATAATATAATTCACACATTTTGTTACATCATCAAAAGGATTAGAAATAAGTATCTGTAACTCTTGTTCATATTCTACATCATGAAACTTATATAGATAACAAAATGTATTCAAGCTCAAAAGTCTATTTTAAACAATATAAATTTCGAGCAGAGCAAACACGACTCTCTATGAAACATCAGAGGCTTTCTATAGTTAAAAGGCATAAATTATAGATTCAGAGAAAATACAGTGCCAAACTTCAGTTTGTTAAATATTAGTTCTATTCATAAAGTTATATGATAATTTTGAACAAGCACCACTATATTTCAATTTTTATGATTTAGAAAATATCTGATAAGCGGAATCTTCTTTTACAGAGATCATTTATTAATGAGTTTCAAAAGACGTTAAATCAAATAAATTACCAAAGAAATGTGAATCATTTTTAACAAAAATTTAAGTTTTTATTCCAAAACATTTTGAAATATATACATGTATAAAATCACTTTAAAATTCACAGAATTTTGACTACATAGGTTTTTGATTATCTTGATCATCATATTTCAAAGCTACAATATGATTTTTTTAAGTATTTGGCATAAAATGATAAAGAAAGTAACAAAGCAAGAAAAAAAAAATCTTAATCAAATTTCGGAGAATATTTTGAACATTTTAATCCTTTTTTAAAGAAAACGTGAGCATCTTTTTTTTTAATTTGATTCTTTTATAATTAATAAATAAAATGAAGTTATTTTCAAAAACAGGGTTTTTCTACCCTTTTTGTGTCTCTTTGACAGGTCTATGAAATCATACCGGTCGACCAAAAAAAAGTCCTCTAACAATTGTAACCAATACAGAGACGAATGTTATTATTTCCGTCTTGTAGTATACATGTATGACCCTTATCAAACTTTAATTAAATCTCGATCAACAAAAACATATTTTGGCACGAAGCAGTTTAACAGCTTTTGCTGATTTGCTCTCCAAAAGTTTCCAGACCTCAGGTGATGGGAATTTGAATTCGTGATATATCAAAATTTAAGAGAAAATTGTAAGTTTCAAACAATGCATAGCCTTACCTCCCGATATTGTACTATTTGATTAAATTGGTTGTTTCTGGAACAAGAGGTTAAAGTTCAGTCGTGGGGAGTTGTAGTGAATGTGAAAGGGTAAAATAGCAAAATTAAGCTCAATTAGATACACGTGCCACGGAATAAATAACAATATTTACAATAGTACCACTGAAGTACAATATATTTGTTTTGTGAGATTGTGGGGTAATTAACTTGGTGGCAACAGTCAGGGATATAGGCCCCAACACCTCGTGTGGTTTAGTTGAAACGACTGCTGGTCGTACATAGAATAATACTTGGTAAAATACAGTTTACAGCATTTAAGAAGTGTATCAATAAGTTATCATTATAACTTTTTTAAGTTGCTTACCTTTATAAATACAGTCTGTTCATATATTCCTAGACCGTAGCATGTGTGTAACTCATTTTAACTTAAAGCATCCAAGTTCCCTGTACAGTTAAATATAAATTTATTGTTAACATGGAACATTTACATGTAGTAATAATATTATTGGAATAAAAGAATAATTTTCGATTTTTCGAAAATGAACTCTACTTAAAATATTCATAAACTAGTTTAATTTTTTCGAAAAATCCATCACAATAACATAAATGTCAAATGTTTCTATTGTTTTGAAACTATCAAACTTTGGAACCAAAGATATAAATGTCACATACCAGACGTAAATCGTCATTTCTTACTTTTGAGAAAATATATTTCATTGAACTTCTTGAGACTACAAAATGCCAAGGGTTAGATTCTAATCTTTATTTTTAGAATACAAAACCATGAAAGATCAAAAAAGCGACCAATTAATATGCTCATTATTCCAACAGAACTCCAGAAAGAAATAGATCGAGGACGTGCGACATATTTTGTCTATAGAACAATTGTGAACATGCAATAACTAATTGAACACGAACGAAATTTATTTTGTTAAAGTACGATGTTTCCTTCCAAAATAGTACTTAATCTGGCGGTTGAATTAGTTACTCTATAAGTTATAGTTGAGATAAATTAGTCAAAGTGTTGAAATGTGGGCGTTGGATACAAAGTGCAGAAGTCATTAAATCTTATTCCAAGAACATTGCCTTGTTTTGAAGTTGTTTGTCTCCAAAGTTAATTGCATTATCATTTTTTGGTGGAATAATGTACAAAAGTCACCTTGCATATATTGATATGATTTTGAAAACTCGCTTGAAAAACTCTACTTTGGTTTTCTTTCTAGTTAATTTTCTGTTCAAATTCTTTCCGCGGGTTAAGTAGTTCCTCATCTAGACAGAAAAGCTCTTAGAAAAATCTTTGATCTCGTGAAAATGCTTCCTCAACACTTGGAAAAAACAACCGAAATATTAATGTAATAACAAGTAACAACGGGCAATTAATATTGTGTCGCACAAGAGATTCGCTGCCTATCGAAGGCGTTTGCTTTATCTTAACCAGTTTATCACGACGCTAATTCAATTAACTCTGCTGTTGATAAAAGCAAGATTTGATTTTCTATTTTGGCGGGATCTGTTATGAAATGGCACGCATGGATTACGTATTGTAAGTACAAAGAGAAAGTTCATTCCTATGAAATTTCATGATTTCAATGTTATTCATTATTCAGTTTCAGTATTATTTTATTAAAGTAAACATTTTACAAAATTGGTCTCTTCTTCAGGCTTTGGCGAATCAAATTGGGTGTAAAATTTTTATGTTTTCTGTTAAGTGTGCTTTTTGAATAAGAGGAACATTACAATACATTTGATAAGACTGATACACAGGTGTTGCCTATTTCATACAAGCATAGCGTATTCTTATTTTGCATAAATATCTAGATAATGTTCTTCTTGAAAAATAATCTAACGATCAGAAGAAAGGAACTTCACAGTACATATGACGTTCAAATCCAACAGACGACAGCATATGGACTACATCGCTTTTCTTCACCGCTTTTTTTTCTCATTTTTTTTATCAGTTCTCAGCTGATTTAGGAAAAGCACTCAGTACCTTCTAATCCTCAAATTGATTTTTAATTTCCATATAAAAAGTTAAATCTGATGAATTTTAATTAACCTTCTTGCACAAGCACATCACAAACAAGCACAATCGATATTAATTATATATAATTTATATATATTTGCTCAGTTTCAATTTTTTAAATTTCAACATTTTGATTTTGTATTGTCAAAATCATTGAAAATGAAAGCGGTAGAGTTTAATTGGATTTTGTGATTTTATATATATACATGTATATATAACATCGTCTGTATGCTTTTCAAAATCTATAAATAGTAACACAAGTTTAAATGGTTTTATATATTGCATATAAGTGAGAACTTAGAATTAGAGAGAAAATATAAATATATATATTCAATGTAATTTAGATTTTGGTGTTGTTGTCCTTCCCAATCAATCAGCACCTTTTTTTCTTGAAGATATTTTTAAAATGATAACTTTCCCTTTCACCTGTGCAGATATTAGATATATGATTTGAGTTTGGTTATCTACAGCATATGAAACATGATCTGAAGCTGTGCGGATTTGCGCCTTAGGGAGCAGTTTAATAAAGTGCATATAGGCGCACCTTAAAAACCGACAATCATTAAGGGGGTACTGAATACTCTGTTAAAACAGTATTTGTTATTCCTACATGTTTAGGCAACCGTAAACCCTTTATATTCCTTCAATTATATTATAAGGATTATAATATAATATATATGATATATATATATATATATATATATATATATATATATATTTATAAATATATCAAAAATTAGGAAATAAACATTATTTTCAAAGGTAAAACTTGAAAAATTGGAATTTAATGAGCAATTTACAAAAAATATTGTTTTAGATTGCTAAGCCATTTTTTTTCTAGTTCATTTATATAAGAGCATAAAACATATAGCTAGGTGTTCATTCTTAATTTCAAAAATATTTTATAGTTTGTTAAAGATAAACCAAGACCTTTCAAGGTTAAATATTACATTTAAAATTCCCCCTCCCCCTGCTTTAAATAAATTAACACACAATTATCATCTGTCAAATGAATAAAAAAATAAGACATGTAAGATTTGAGACATTTATTGATCATCATAAATCGATGATTTCAATATTTAATATATCGTCGTATTTTTCAAGGGCATGACAAATTAGATTTTATTTTGAGATCTCGTTTTATACAAACAAGCCTACAACACAGACAAAATTGGGACTGAAAATGGAGTAGTATTATAAAGTACATTCACTCCAAAACAAAATTTATCAGACATCTCAAACAAAAGAAACATATGTTGCCTTTTTTCTAGTATTTGTCACCGTAGACTGAAAGTGTTTTTTTTTCAGGAAAAAGGAACATTATACCTGGTATTTTTTCCAACCACCCACGATTGAAAAACAAATTCTGAAATTATTGGTTCTTTAAAAAAATTTATAACTTAAATACTACAATGGCAACATAAAACATACTATGGTACATTCACACACAAAAACACTTATTAAAAGATGGGTACAAGTCTCCCATGATTCATTTTCACTCCATAAATAAATTCACTCCTTCACATGTATACATCTATACACAAAGTATTCAATAGTTTATGATTGAAAAAAAAAGATAGTGTGGAATGGAAACATATGCACGGGTCAAAGGTCACCACGCCTCTCCCGCCATTTCCGGATGTGAAAGGGACGAGAAATTTCCTGCAAGGGAACTGGGAGGCCCGCCATGTCTGAAGGGGCCGTCGTGCGCGTGCATTGGAATTGGTTCTGGGGAAGACGAGGGATGGATCATGTCACCTGGCAGGAACTGCGCTTCGGGGCCCAGGTTATCTAGCGAAGAAACAAAATCGTCATCAACAGAAGAGATCCCAATCTCAGATGTAATACATAGATACGTGTTAAAATATTTCTCACGCTAAGCATGAAATTATTATGACTTTTTAAAGGTACTATTTGCATGCTAATAATCTAGATTTTTGCCTTTGCCGCGGGCAAGGTGTATAGACGCTTTGTAACATTCCAGAACCTTGTCAATAACCTAGGACTGCAGTCTGTTACTGTTCAGAATCATTTACTCTTCTATTTCGTATTGTGTCAATTGTTTGGGGCCCATTTCGCTAACAATTAAAACATTAGCACGTGTCGCCTCTATCCAGCCTCGCCACATCTGCACAGCAAAGTTCGAACCTATTCATTGATTTCCTGACATCGTTTTCTTTCATTTTTCTGGACAGCTGTGACTTTACCGGAGAATTATGGAAATCAAACAATAAATTATCTCGTTAATTTCTTTCATTATGATGTTTGAAGAACAACGAAAAAAATACAGTTTCTTACGGAGATTTCAAAGACTATAGTTCATCCGTCCTTCTTTGACCTGGGTTCATTATAAGCAAGAGGCAATCTATGGACCGAGGGTTTCGATCTAAATATCTCTTCCATTCCTATTAACTTTTGCTTAGATAGGTCGGCTTTATATTATCGAACTACAAGAGCTCCCTTTCTTTTCCCCATTTGAAACACAGATAAAACAAAAATACCAATTTTAGAAGAAAATTGGAAACGTCTCCCAAAAGAATTTTAGGTTTAGTGCTGAGTCGCGTGACGCTAGAGAATGTGTATAGGGAAGGGAAAAGTATTTTCTAAACACTGCGATATCCACGCGCCAAATCCAATTTCCAAGTTGGCTTTCAAAGATAAATTTCCAAAGCATTGTCTAAACTTTATGATTGAAGACCAGAGCGGGGTCCTAAGTGAGTCACTGTTTCACAGTCTTAGTGCCAAAGTTGGACAAAGATGGATATTTTTCTGTTCATAAATTCATAGTCGACATTGCTTCGTGTTCAGTATTCACGGTATTTATGTGATCATTGATATCAATTTTCCATGAACAATTATTTTTTACAACATGTAAAACAAGTTCGTGTGTTATTCATTTTTTCCTCTTTTCTTGCTTTGCATAAGATTTTGTTGGTTTGTTCGGTTTTATTTGTTTATTTATTTTTGAGCTGTTTGATTCGCTTTCATTTTTAGTTGGAGATGGGCGGCTTCATTGTTTAGCTAATAATTTTTTTTTTATTTATTAAGAAATATGGATCTGATTCAAAACACGATTTCTAAATAAAAAACAAAATCAAATCAAAAATTTTAAATATTTCTCAAAGAAATAATTAGAATAAAGTCATCAATTATTCAATGAATTAAAATATTCCCTCTCTGGGGATTTTTAATATTTGTTATAGATAGTAACGGACTAACTTGACTTCTTTTTCACCATGAAAATGTAACCATCAATCAAATTTTCACATTTTCAATAATCAATGATTAAATAACTCAAATAATTTGACAATAATTACTTAAATCATTTGCCGAATAAATACATTATTCACTGATGAAATAACGTATCACTTACTGTTGTGATGAAGAGACTGTTCCATGGATAGAGGTGGCGTTCCTTGAGATGTTGGAGGAAGGAAATTCATTGGTGGGGGACCCCCATCCCCTTGGCCCGGAAAAAAATCATTATAGCCTTGGTAACCAGGGTAAAAATCTTGTCCATTTTCTGTAAGAAAAAATGAATTTATTTTCTTCAAATAGATGAACATGTAAGATAACAATTATAAATCGTAAAACAAGCTTATTCCTTATAATTTTGACATACCGAATCAGATAACAACTGTATATAAAGCATTAAGTATTGGATGCGTTTTGTGAATATTGATGCCAAAGACATGATATAAAGTGATCCTACAAGAGCTTTACAACAGACATCAAAGTGAGAGCAGTTCATTAAGATACGAAGTGTTGTCGGGCCAGCTCATCTTTTAACACTAATAGATGCAGTATCTCGCTTCAGTGACGGCAGAACAAGGGAATTGTCACCACCTTAGACTGCTGCAGACCAATCTCATGTCAACGACTTTGCCCTTCCCAAGATCGGCGTCAAATATTTTGATAACTCCAAGGAAGCTGGAAAAACGGCTCAAGTTCTGAATGGTCATTAATAAAGCGGGGTGGTGAGCAAGCAACTGTTTTAAACTGTCTTTGACCCTCCCCGTTCATTCTTCAAACGTTACCCCAACCACCGCCTGTTTTTGTGATGTATATCAGCGGAAATTAAACAGTGTTTCGGAACATCCTCGGAATTTATGTTTATTTACAAAATCACTTTGCTCCTTGTTTCATGTTTAGAAACTACAGAATTCTGTAGAGATATGGTTTATTTCAGGTAGTCATTTTTGCTTTAACTCCCTATGTATTGACGTCTGAATAATTAATGAAATTATCCACATTTCGAAATTAACAAAGTGCCATCTTTGATTTTTTATGCTTAAAGTTTTTTTGAAGAAGATAATATTTTTTCTTCTATTTTCTTTATTGCAAACATTTTAAGAACTGTCATATGATCATAGTGTTTGAATAAATATTGTTTGTCAAGAAAACTGTCTGAATTTGAATTTTTTGTAGAGCGCTTATTTAATTTGTGGTAAAAGATTATCATAAGTTTTTATTTCAATACGTGCTAATCACCCTGTATTCGTGGAGATAAAAGTGACAAACAGATGTTTCCTCTCAATTCCGTTCTAATCCGAACACACTTATTTCCACATTATTCACATATATCCGGTCCGCGAGACTTCACTTTAGTTCAGAACATTTAAAAATAATGATATACACACGGAACTTTGCAAACCTGTTCAGACCTTGTACACCACCAACTAACAAATCTTTCTTGTAAATATATCTACCAAATTTTGGAGCAAGAGTGTTGAAAAATGTTAACAATCGTTGGAAAGTTTGGGCAAGCCAGAAAGGAAACAGTCGCGATTAATCATCGTCGGTTCTCTCTGTATACAGGGGCAACATTCTTATTGTAAGCAAGCCAATCTGGCCAACAGATTCTCTTTTTCCCATTCCTGAAATGTGTCGTTTACGAAAGATTTGTAGATCGTACATCAAAACGCAATGATGAGTGACTGGGGAAATATGTGAACCGTGTCCAGAAATTTAAAAGAAAAAAAACATTTATTTTTTTAAAAGACAGAGCCTATAACCTCGGATTTTTTCTTTCTTTGTTGCACGTATGCCGTATCCCTGGGTGTACGGACAAAGGCAGTCTTTTGTATTGCCCGAGGACTTGTCTGTCCGTCTTTCTGTAATTCTTATTAAGAAGCTGGAAATTGATTTTTCTGTCACTATCAGATGTACACGTTTTCTAAGTTGTCTCGAATCATTTGCTTTAGATACTATCGGATCATCCACTCCGCGAAATGTGGGTGGTATTTTTTGATTAAATTATTCCTGAATTTAAGCAAGTTTAATACTATATCAATTTTACAGCAGATTTTGTTTTTAATGGTTTCAAGATCTCCCTGTGTGAAAAGTGTGGCCAAAATACATACAACAGACAATATCAACTCATTAAATGAAAGACGCGAAACTCTTAAGTATAAAATTTCTCAATGAAATGTAAAATAAAATTGTAATAAATTTGTATTGTGTACTTTATCAAAAGTTTTGTCAATGGTTGCACATAGAAGAAAATAAATCTTTGAGGCTGGGAACATTAATTTTTTATTTATTCTTTGACTTGACATATTTTGATTTCGGTGGTAATATGGATGTTGGGATTTAATAATGTGATAAAATCACTTTCTGGTATTGTTTTGTTTTTTTCATAAATGCGTCTTCATCGCGGCCATCAGTGAAAATTAAAATAAAATTAACCGATGAATGGATTAACTTTTTCTTCTTTACTAAGAATTCTCTCTTCTTTTTTTTCGAAATATCTGTTATTGACATTTCCTTGAAACTTGGGACATTGTCTCACGGAAAACAAGAGGGTTTTTTTCTGAAGCTGTCAAAAGAATTCCAAGAGATTCAAAGACAGAGTAGTTAAACAGAGAATAGGCATTAAAAAATTCGGCGAACAACTGGCCACGTTGAGCTCCCTCCCGGTACTGAAGCTACACATTCCCGCGAGGAATTACCAATATTAGAATTCATGGAAGACGTAATCCCTATAATCCACAGGACTACTGCATTCTGTGGGGGAACCAATAGTAACCTCCGTGATTTGATGCAAAATCGTTAAAACGTTCAGAAATAGACAGGGTTTGGAAATTAATGAAAACCCTTAATATCCAAAATGCGCTTGAAATAAATCCCGACATTTGCAAACAAAACCTAGAATTCTCCCAAGAATCAGAGTTTTGGGTTTTAAGCTAAGATATCTGTTTTCTGTCACTTATTCTTTTTTTCTTTTTTAGGTATGATAAAGGGCAAGGACTTCAGACCTGTCCAATCATGAATAATATATTCATTACATGTACTACGCTTGCATTGTTATGATATGCATATTACAAAGAAAAAAGTTTCTTAAGATCAAGTTTGCCATTGATTAATTACCAGAAAAATATCCAAAACCAGGACCCGCCATCAGGTCCCCGTCATCTAAATCATTGGGTGACATTCCAGCTCGAAGTGCGCGCATGCGTCTGGGATTTCGGAAAAAATGGCGTCTAGCACCGAGGGCACTGAGCTGCTTCATTCGTCGCTCTTTTGATCTTCTATTTTGGAACCATACCTAAGAAAAAAAATCAAATTTTAAAGCAAAAGATTTATACTTACATCTGTTAGTAAAGATTTACGATTATAAGAATCGTGTACCGAAATTGTCTCATAAATTGCAAATGAGCAAATTATGCCTCTAACGCGTAAACTGATCGTAAATGTCGCTAAAAGACATTAAAAGTCTTGTATACTAAAAAATTATGAGCTTGTAAGAGAATTTTTAATATATATAAGGTAAATAAACAGAGTCATTGTTTAATTTAAAAAAGTGAGCCTTGGGTAGATGTTCAGTTGCCTGCAATAAATCTAAAACAAAATAATATTGGACGTAAGGCACACAGCGACCCACGGGGAAAATCGGGGACAATAGATTTCCAAAATGTCTCGCACAACACCTAAAATAACATATCAATGGCATGTTAAAGAGAACTGAAACTACTTGATTGGTGATAAATAATGGACAGTTCTCGTATTATCCAATATTTGTGGACAGTTTACTTGGGAACTGGCGAATGGGGCTATAAACTTTTCTATAGTCCTCTTAATCGGCTTTGATTTATGTTATTGTTTACTTAGGGTTTACTGCAGAATGTTTTGAAATCATAGATAAACTTTGCTTTTGGAACACCCCATACAAAAGATTAAAGCTTCATATAAAATCGTAATGGTTAAGTGTTTATGTAAACTAAGAAAACTGAGAGCCGACCTATGCTTTGATTTTTTGTTTTATTTTTCTTCTATCCTCACGGAAGGAAAATGCTTTTGTATGCGAATCAGGTGCTAAACCTTTGAAAACTATTTACAAAAATCATGGACCCTATTTTTGTTTTCAAAAGGCAAACGGTAGAAAGAGACTTGAACAATTCTTTATTTAATTTAGTTTAAATATTCGGTTTTCTTCTCTAATAAGAAAATATTTCCGCGGTGCCTTATATAAAGTTTATTTGCGTCAGAGTGAAGATCCGTACTATACGTCAGTCGCATTAAACTTTCAATTTTCTTAGAATTAATGCTACAAGTATCCTCTTTTTGCATTCGATGCCAATCTGACTTTTTTTGATAATCCTTTGTTAATTCAATGGATATCCACTTTAATCCAAAATGAATGATAATCAAGATAAGCCTTGGTTCTCTTCTTTTTCATTATTTACAAATGTCATCTCAAATTCTACTTTATTACCGCTTTGTTTCTTGGTTCCTTTATACTTATTAAGCAGACATGCTCTTAAAAGTCCCAAACAACGCTTTGAAAATAGCTACTTTCCTGTGCACAACCTGAACGAAATAATGCGGAACCCCTTGGGAGTGATCCCTGAAAAAGATGTCAAATACGCCTGGATGGCCTTAACGAGTTGTCCTGTACAACATATGCTAATCTTTATACTCGGGTTTTACTTTCTTCCGTACTTAATTATCGACTTGGGTCTTATAAATAAAACAATAATTCCTTTTCATCCCGTGTTCTACCTGAAACGACTGTTTTGGATCAGAAATCTTGGAGTACAGCTCAGGGGTTACTTATTCGATACTTTTCATCTTTTATTCACTTTAGCTTTGTACAAATGACGAAATACTTTGTGTTCTTGAAGTAAAAGAAGTTTTCAAAAAACATTTAGACAGTATTCCAATTGTCCCTTAAATACCTGATTTGATATGAATGTTCTCAAGAAAGCCGGGTGAAAAATCTATGTAACAAAGAATTGGTAATCAATGAAATAAATAGGAAAACAAATGGTTGGTGAAATCATACAGAACACAAAATTCTTGTATTTCAAGTTATTCTGGGTAGTTTACAGCGATTTGCGGTTAGAATGATGCGGAGACTGGTACGTTACAAAGCTTGCGTTGTAAAAAGACGGAATATGAATTTTTACTAAAAAAAAAAACATAATCCGCTTTTCCAACACAAATTTCCACTTGAGGGGAAACGTGCATTACTGACATTTACAGAAACATAGAAGGTAAACATCCTTTTACTCGGCGGCTGTGGTTGTTAAAACGTAAGCTTTTTTGCCTGATGTCCTATAAGCCGTCTATATCTATAGAGTAAAGAGTGCGAACTGGTGACGATACATCGATCCTTTTTAATAATAACTCAGGTGAAAAAAATCACAAAAGGTTTTATACTTTTCATATAATACAGTGTGATCTGGCGAGTTGGCAACTCTACTTCCAACAGCGACACTTTATAGATTCAGGAGGAAAAAACTCCGGGCAATTGTTCGAACCAAACAAGCTAGAAAATGCAAAATGCTTGTATTTTCCACGTGTACACCATTCTTATCAAAGGTTGTAACATCATACACAAAAAACTGTCTCTTGGGTACATTTTAAGCTTATATTTTAAATAAGAGAAAAAATCCACCGCGTGGAAGTAAAACCCTGAATAATAAGTTTTGTGAAAACCGTATAGCTACGTTATAATAAAAGTGATTTAATGCTGTGCAAATTTCTTAATATTACGAATGGTTAAAAACCTAGCAAGATACATTGTCCTGTTACCATGAATAACAACGAGCCACTATTCACAACCCATCAAATCTGGGCGTAAGGCAACTTAATCAAAGCAACATAAATTTATGAGAGTCAACAATAGAAATATGAGTTTTGTATTTGCCAGAGAAGAAATTTTGATATTATCGAATTGCTAATGACATCGTCCTTTTCACGGATGGTCGCCACTTCTTGCTATCTCCTGATCGCGCCATTTGTGGTCTCTGCTGCTAACGATGGGTGGTAAAGTAATAACGATTACAAGATTCTGTATCTGTCAACTTACATTTTTATAAAAACCTAAATAAAACTCGGTTATTTTGCAATGATGAAAACCTCGACACGCTTCGGTGTTTTTGAGAATTTTGTATCAGGGCTAGAATTTCTAGTTTTTGTTTTGATCTGTAGGTATCTTGACTCGCATTGTCAACGCCAGGACGAGGAAGCCGGGGTCTGACAAGATTGATGATCACTTGTGGGGGGAGCACAAAGCACCAACACCTCCAAACATCAAGGGGATCGGATTCAGTCCTGCATATTTGGAACGGCATCCGTGAAAAGGTGTCAAAACTTCATTTTTATTTTTTTTTTATTTCTGTGGTAAGAACACTGTAGAAAGAATCGACACACACAGTATCATGGTATACGCTTTTCACTTAATTTTATGTTCTTTTTTTTTTTAAATTTTTATTGAACATAGTATTGTTCTTAAAACTTGGCTACTCGACACTCTAAGTAGTTTTAAGAATTACAATTCAACAGAATTGCTTTAAATGCTGTTAGTGCTCTTTATTGCCTTAAAACCTCTACATTTATTGTGGATCAATTTGTCTTGGTTGTTATTGCTAATGTGGTAATAATAATTCATTTTCAATGTAGAACTACAGAGAACGAATGGTCGACCATACAAATTGGTGCATTCGAATGACAACAATAACATCACATATAAAATAGAGACAGCTTTTATGGATGGGAAAACTGAATAATTTATTAATAAGCTGACACCTTAAGCACAAGTTTGAAGCACTGATACATATCAAAGGAGGTTGCTCTAATTTTGGAAATTGTCAGACATAATTAAACGATTACGAAAATCGGTCAGAAAAATTACTTTTATTCTGTTGGTTCAGCGAATTGTACTATTTACCGAATCGGATACGTTTGACTTTTCCTTGGTTGTTTCAGAAGGAATGTACGGAAGATGTTTTCCTGATTATTTTAAGTTAAAAAGTGAGATTGGACCACAATTTATCAACGAGATTTGGTTTAAATTTTGAAATACTAGTATTCTTTTCTAGATCCAGCAGAATTCGGAATATTTATATTTTTTCGGTATTATTATCCGAGATCGGTAAACACGAGAGACCTGAAAAGACATCCGCTCTTCTACTTGGTCGAGATATCACTTTTTTTTATTTTACAAGTGGTTGACTCTTGTTGAAAAGATTTTTTGACAGGTCAATATCAGAATATTCTCCGACTGAGAATCTTAAGAACAGACCCTAGCTTTGCTCGACATGGTTCCGCGAACGCGTTTTCCATGCAAATGAAATCAAAATAGCCGACGGCGTCTAAACATATGAACAAAGAATCCGGGTACGGAATCGGTGGGGGTTTTATTGTGTTGCAAAGAAAATTGGCAAAACTTGTAATATAACACCATGATTTTAAAATGAACACATCTTGAAGTTTAAATTCTCTCGAAGATGAACAATAACCAGATTTTAATGTTATGAATGATGGTTTCCGAATTTGTTTTCATCGGATAAATGAGATTAACTGATTAAAATCTGTTGAAAAGTACCTACCAAGAAGAACAAAGGGCCGATTATAGGTGCCATCAAATACGACCCCTCTAAAGGTCTTCAGAAGACCCGTGTTCTAATCTACGTAACTCGCGGTTTTTGAGCCTACAGTCTGTTTGTGTACGGAGTCAAAAGGGAGAACCAAAGAAAAACTGAGTTTAATTAAAAGAAAAAGTTTTACGCAACTTTCATTTAAGAGGATAAATGAAAGCATTTCACAAAAAAGGATGAAAACTTAATGAAAAGTATTAAAACTAACCTGTATAACTCTCATGTTTAGCCCTGTTTCTTGTGCTAGTTGTTCTCGTATATGCCTAGTTGGTTTGGGAGTTGCGGCAAATGCCGCCTTCAATGTTTCTAGTTGTTTGGCTTTGATGGTGGTTCTGGGACCCCGTCTCTTGGCCCCAGCACTGGAACCTCCATTGGCATTGTCATTCATTTCCTCGCCGGAACGGTCTCCGTCTGGGGTCAGGGTGTTATTAGTCGGAATAGAATTTCCGTTGGTATCACAGCTTTGAGTACTATGATTAGAATCCGAGGATATTTTTAACAGAGCTGTATCGTCTTTTAAAGGATCAGGACTTGAGGGAAGGGAATTCAATGAGCTACTTTTGTTGAGATTGTTATTATTATTTATATTGTTATTATTTGGAACACTAGTAAGAATGTTTTCTTTGGAGTCTATATCTGTATTGTTATCGCCGTCTATGCTGAAGTCTTTGTCAGACAGGGATGTTTGGTGTTCTAAAGCGACGTCCAAGTCTTCATCTTCAATGTCCGAGGAACCTGGAAAATAAACAAAACAATTAACTAACTTCTGAATCCAGTGTATCTCCATCAAATAAATCACAAATGAAAATTCCAAATGAAATATTATTGAAATGATTTTATAAATTAACACATCTATGTTGCAATGTTGCAAGATTTCAGAATTAAATACTTAGTCAAAATCCACCACAAATGCAAATCAATAACCGCCATATACCTTTATAGCTGTATATATAGTAAAATCATTTTAAGGACTAAATATAAATATAAACACATTAATATATGCACCTGATAATCACAGTGCTATTTTGCATTGTAGAATGCATAGATTTTTTTGTGAATCAGCCAATAAAAAAGGCTGAAATTACCGGAAAGGAGTAATAAAGAAAAATAGTTATGAATTATTTTTTATTTGGTTATTTTAGTGTTGAGTTTACTTGTATGATCTCAAACACATTTAAATCATTATTAGAGACAATAATATGGGGTGAATTGTATGGTTACATAATATGTAATAATATAAAATAAATAATACATGTGTATATTTGCATTCAAAAAAGTTGAGATGTAAACAATTTTAAATTGTTTTAAAATTTGAAAATCAATACCAATGCAACATATTTTTTAAACTGAAATTTGATAATATACAATAATATATCAGAAATATGTACATGCTTATTTTTTCTTTAACTTATTTTATAAAAAAAAAAAAATTATTGCTCGTGTATAATATATAAATAGGTACTGGTGATATTGTATGTTAAAAAAATGCTTAAATGCAGTTAGCTAGTATTTACCTACATCGATATAAGAATCGTTGTCCTCTTATGGTCGCTAAATTATAACTGTGATTCTAGCAAAACTCCTCCATATCAAATTTTCAAACCACAAAATTAAAAATTAATGGTGAAATTCACATAAAATTTGACCTATGTTCGACCTGACTTTTTTCTGCCGAAAGACTTTACTTGTAAAGTATCAGGCGTGATTGCTTGCCCAGGGACAGACATCAATTCTTTTTAATAAGACGGAAAATTAGTTAGATAATATAATGAAACGAGAAACCTGCAAAGGGATGGAAATTAGATTAGATTAGGACCCTCTGAGGGATTCATAATCCTATGAGCGCGCGATTGTTCGACACTCATATTTGATTTGATGGGATTTAGGTTCGCCTTGTTTTTGACGACTTTTTAATTTAAACCATCTAATTTAAGTGTATTATTATTTGTTAATTATTAATATTTTAACATTGATTTTAAAAAAAATAGTTTTTTTAAGCAAGGAAAAACTTTTATCTAAAATTTGTTGTTCTGAGAAATCATTTTTAAAAGGTTTTCTTTAAATGCATCCGACAGAATTCTATTACTTAAATTAATTATAATATTTCTTGATACAGATCTATGTAAATCTGATATCGACATTAAGGTATCTATAACCTTTGTATTGTTCTAAACGTAAAGGGCGCCTGCTTGATGTCAAATTATACGTTTAAGATGCACTATCATCAGAGTTTAATTATGCACAATTACAATTCGAGATTCCAGCTTAAACCGTCAGGCTTCCCGTTTTCTGACTCTTTTTCATCCCCTTCTGCCTGAAAAGGACGAAATGACGTGAACTCTGTCGTTCACAACTCTAATTACGCCCTATAAACGAATCCTTACTGCATGTTTTCCGCCAGGGAAAATGTCCGTCTTTTCCCCTTTCGATTTAGAAGATTGCCCAGCGTCGTAAAATTTGATTGTAAATATTGCCAGGGGCAATAGAGATATTTAAAGTCGGAATTGTCGTATAATCATTCCCTTTGGATGATAATCGTATGTGTTAAGATGATAAACAGCAACTAAATAGAATGGTTTTGTTCCCCAAATCAAATCACCTAACCAGTGAAATTTCTCTCGGAGCAAGGGACGACATTTTTCGGCATTCATTAACTCCTTGACTTCAGACAATTTCATTTTCCCTTTTATAAAAGCTATTTTTTCTCCTTGCTCTAATCTCCATTGGAGAGTTGCATATTAAAATTTTATAAGCTAATAAAGCGTAACTTTAATTTTTTGTAACATATGGAGAATTTATTTCAAGCCTCAATGCTTTGGCTATGCATAATTACATTGAAATTATATAGCGTATTTTAATAATCATATGTGTTTTATAGCGTTAATAAAATAAGAATTTTTAAGTGATTATATTCAAAAAATATATAACAAGCACTTAAAACACACAATTTTAAAAATAAATTTCCAGAGTTACATTGTCACTTTTGAAAGTTCTGGTACAAATATAAAACCGAATAATAGAATCCCATTGTCAGTATGGAAATCTTCTTAAAATCGTTAAGGAATCGTCAATAGGTTTTATTTCCTTTAAAATCAGCACTCTGTCATAGCGGTACAAGACAATATGCAGCCAATTGATGCCGGATTGATGGGCTTCGGAAACAGACTATCAGTCCTTGAATTTGCAGACGACAGATATCCTATTGATCTCACGTGCTCAAATATTCAACAAAAGCTGATTAAACACGTAGAGATATTTGTATTTGATAAATGATCGTATGCAAAGAAAAGGAATCTGCTAAATTTGAGACTACTCCGATGCTTATTCGTCGATAAAGGGAAAAAATTCGAAACTATCATATGTAATACTGATGCCAACTAAACAAGCAATATCTGGAGAAGAAATCCAAAAATACTCCTTTTGCATTGCAAAAAACTGGAATAATGAGCCGGGAGGAAATTAACAAGAAAATTTTGTCCATTTTACGGTAATTATTGATTCGAAATATCAACATTTGTACAGTAACCGATCGCAAATGAGGCGGATAAATACTTCTAAATCCATTAAAGTCTATGACTGCAGTCGTCTCAATACATGCGATTAAAGCGCACAACTGATCAAAGTAACATCAAAATTCCTCATGGAGAAAAAAAAGACATTTGCGAGCATGAGAATATTTTTGACAGTAAATTATAAAGTCATTTCCAATGACACTGAACATGACAAACTTGTTAAGAATTCGGCAATATGAACATTTAGGGGCGTTTGACCTTGTATGTTTTTCTGTTTTTAATACCTGTGTGTAAAGCCATACTTTTCTCGAGAGATTACAAATAATGTTCATATTTGTTCAAATTAGAGACATGCATGTTATGGCTCGACATCTGCGCAACAAACTGTTTATTTCAACAGGGGACTAATATTTTAAATAATTTCTGACTTTGTTGCATTTTATCTAGATATATGAATTCTTTACGAGTAATGGCACAATGATCACAACTCTTAATTATCCCAACCGTTGCAAAAATATCACACAAATATTTCTTTCTATATTCAATTCTGGTGAAAATGTAGAAAATTGTCAAATATATCAACACTGGAAATTCAAATATTCACACAACAATTCACTTAGAGAATCATAAAAAAGTAAACATTTTCTCCTTAAAATATAATTGTTTTGCAAAACATTTCATTCTTATCATAAATCAAATGCTTTTTTATCTCATCAAGCAATCTCTACCTTCACTCCCAACCCCACAATGATTTATCCTTATCTTATGTATTTTATAAGATTTGCAGCAGAACATATTCAATAATTAAGCTATCATTGGTTATTACAAGACATTATGCAAATGAAATGCATTTCTTCCAAGTCTGTACTTTCTCTGAGAAAGGTTGACTTGGGGCATTTCTTTAACGAAGAATATTGTTTTTATCTCCAGACATAAAAGAGTGGCACTGTGTGAGCACTAGAAAAAAAACACAAGGGCTGTAAGCTATTTAAAGCGGGAAATATGACAATTCCTGTAGAAAAACAATCAGCCCAGCACTCTGGTTTATCCGCCTTCTATGTGTGGTCTTATTCCCGGTCGGCGACATAAAATCATTTAGTGAAGTTTAATACTATATTTTCATTTTTTTAAAGATAAAACTATTAAGATTCAAAGGATCCCAAAACATTTTGATTTATTTCTACTTAGCGTAATGCAACATTTGATAAAAAGTTATTTTTCATTATCACGAATTCCATCTGAGAGTATTTGCGAAATCTTGGATCTTCCCAAGATAAATCTGAATTCGACATCCAACAATATTTGCAAAAAAGCAGATTATGCTTTGAAAATTTGGAATGCAGTTTCACCCAAGAAAATCCTCCCCTCTGAGAATTCTTACCAGTTGCTTGTAATTTTCGGACGTACTGTTAACTCGTCTATATCCCTAAGGGACTGGAGGAGAATGTGCGAGTCGTTATATTTTAATGAATATCTGTAATATCTTGGCCAGGGTATACTCTGTGGCTCATCAGAACTGACCAGGCTATCAACAACCACAATGTGTTGTAATTTGACTAGTATCTTAAATTTAACTTTCTGAACACATACACTGTACAATTCGAACAAGTGCAATAATTTAATATTAAGATAGAGTTCACTAGTATGTCTGGAAATTAATAAGTTCTATTGAATTTCCATGGTAAATGTCAAAGAAAAAATTCTAAAAAGAAAGAATTCCTTTGGGAAAACTGTAATTCAATTATATTAAAAAGCATGACATCTAGTGATAATTTAAAATCTGTTATAAATCAATCACATAATTAAATTACGGAGGTCAATTCAACTCAATTTATTCTCTCAAAACCACAAATAGTAGTCATGTGTTAAAACATTATATCTATAGGTTTGTGTAATACGGTGGGTCAAGCAAAAATTATAATTAATTAAACCAAGGTAATAGGAGAACAGACTATGTCATTAATCTTGGTAATTCACAATTTTCCCGAAGATTCGACATTTTTCATGCACGTGACTTCACAAAACTCTTTAGTATTCGAGTGTGAAAAAAGAAGTATGGGTACAATACATCCCTATTGCAGCCCTAAAGAAAATCTTAACACTGTGTAGTAACTATACCTAGCACACTGTAAGTAAGTCACTGATGAATGTGGTAGAAATCAGAAAACTTGCAGGCATCTACAATGTCAAGAAGAACGGCAATGCGAAATCGCCGTATAAAATATAAATAAATCTTAATGTTTGACATATTGGTCACAATTGACAGTTGACAAAAATCTGTTATGATGGGGTGACATTAATTTGCCTTTAGAAACTTATAACAATATTTTTGCTGCCGTCCATTAAATTGGTGAAAAGTGTAGGTTTTTAATTGCTAAGTTATTGGATTTTTTTTCACTTTTATCACATGCATTATTTTTTATGTACTACTTTGATAGTATGTGCATGATACATTGTTACAAATACTGAAATAGGGAGAGAAAACATTGAGTTTTAATATAAAAACTTGTTTCCAATCTTGTTAATTCCTTCATTTAAAATGTTCAGATTGAACAAAATAATTGTTGATTTATTGCACCAAAGTATTAAAATGAAACCCATTTTTTTTATAAAAATTGTGCTAATAATATATTTCTTTTTAAAAAATGCTAGCGAAGCATGCATTACAAGTACACATCTGTGAGTCCCATTTTGGATATAAAATACTCATAGAGGTTCCCTTAATTACACTGTAAACAATCGTAAACTACACTGTACTTAACGTAATAACATTCATTTACACAATTTATGACATTTTCGGGCATAATTTTTTCCTAAATTTGAGCTAACGGTTGCTGCTGTTTGAACGTGAAATTTTCTTTCAAAGGTTCGGTACTGCTAAATGCCACGAGGTCCAAATCACGCTCTCTCGTGCTCTTGCGCAGCAGGAGACAGGAATAATTTCTGCAAATTTTGACTAACGGGACAATTGGATAATTTTTCATCCTTTATGCGATGTCAGTATAAAACTGAAGACTTTAAATTATTCGAAACTCGGGAATAACTTGACACTTCTCTTTTATGTTTCAATGAGCTTATTTGCAACAAACATATAAGCACATAGCGGCCCGAATTTCAATTTTTGTCAAGATGAAAACACAAATCCTTTGTCTTGTGTAATTCCCCAGGGTGTTTCGCTACGGATGGATCTCATTTGGGATTGATAGAGACCAAGCGCAAAATGCTCTTTGCACGCAGGATGCATTTCACTAAAGCAATGAATTTTTTTTGACGCAGCTAAGATGAATTTACTTTTTGGGGGGAGATTTTTCTGTTGAGAATATTTGACTTAATATAAATGAAATACAAATAATTTACAAAATGAATGAAGTCTAGGATTAGATAATGATTTCAAGTTCATCTAAATTACTTGTAAAGGAAGTAAATTAAGTGCCGAGGTAAGCATTCATTTGTTATTCATACGTTGATCAGAAAAGGTCAGATGCTTGCTTATCTTTATAACAAGATAATTGACAAGTGTTTATTTACTAAACCAAATATCAAATACCATGTAAACGCCGATATGTTTTGAAATTATCTCAAATCTTTGTTTAGGGGGCATCAGTTAACCAACCGCTACTTTCCATCTCTTTGGAGGTCAGAAAAAGTGATGATTGGCGAGAAAATGCGTGACCCTCTCTCTACAGCGCTACACAAATTAGATTTGTAGAATAACTGCCAAAGAGAACCTTCAAATTAAGGCCCTGAGCGGAACTATGCACGTGAATATGCAACTCTGGATGTCAATTACAAGGGTGAAAATCAACACTTCTTATCAGCACTATTATTCCTGATTCTTATTATTTTATGATAATAATATGCATCAGGTCAAAATTATTTTCTTTTAAAACGATGATTTTTCAAAGTATTGATTTACCATTGTAATCAAAATAATTAAATATTGAAGTTTAAATATTTTTATTATTGAATCTTAAGTTTAAAATTTTGAGACTTTTTTCGCACTAAAAAATTCAGGGTTTTTTTTAACCCTACTACCACCCGCCGAAGTTTCAAATGAAGTTCCAAACATCGACAAATCAGCTATCTCGTTATGCATTATCAAGTTTGCTTGAATCTATGATTTATTTCAAATAAGAAAAATATATTCTGTCTAATTTACATGAAATTTGAGGCCATTTATTCGGTTGGGACCGACAATTTGAGAAGTTAAGTACTTTAAAAGCACATAAATAAATAAAAGATCGCACAGTTTTAACGTGAATTGAAATGTATCAGTTATAACATGCATTGTACCTAATGTCTGACAATTCTAACCTTTATGCTAATACAAGAATAATTTTTCATCCGTAATCGGGCAAGTACGAACTAATTTGTGTTTCTTCGACTTCAACACAAGAATCCGGACACGAAGAGGCGAAAGGTGGAGAGATTTGTTAAATAGTGCGAAAAGTTAGAAATAATTAGGAAAATAGAGTGAGCAGGCAGTTGGCTCATGTCAAGGAAATATGCCGAAAAGTTGGAAAAAGAACTTTTCTAGACGCCCAAGCTCAAAACTTAGATGGCTACCATATCCCATTTTAACTGTATCAAATGGCAGACTATGTTAACGAAGGCGAAATGTAGGCAGACGTTTACAAAGTGCTAATATCAGCCCGAAAACCCAACCAGTACAAAAGTATGTTGTTCTATTTGGGTCGTTTATAGAAAAAAAAAAAAAGAAAAAGAAAACGAAGAGCCTCGGCTGCGAACATTTTTTTTGGCTAAATAGACAAACATTGACATAAATAAAATATTTACATTTCACCGAGAACTTGTATGAATCAACATTCATTTGAACGAGAGGTTGAGAATTAATATATTGACAGACTTTACAATACGGGCATAGAAACAGAAAGAAACTGTTAATAATTTTCTTCTTGTAGGAATTCAGGGGTAGCGCGAGACGTTCAGCGGTCCAGTACAAGGGACAGATCTGATTTGAGTAGATACACTATAGATAACAGTCGGACAATGACTCAGGGCCTTAAACTGTCCACGAGAGGACAAATTGCCGCTAATTATTATCCGCGATGGGGAAGCGATCTCGATGTTACTCCTAATAGATAGCCTGTTTTTACTGTCTATTAATTATTAATTCAATGTGTTCCATAAATTTAGGATGTGTTTTGGTTACACATCATTTACGTTTTCGTGTGGATTAGTGAGAATTATGCAAGAGACATTTCTCATGAAATATGTATAGAAAGAAGTTCGAGCTCGTTATGCTGTTACTGATTGGTGATGTGTCGGGATCGATGTCCAAACATGTCGTCTGCCTTTGATTTTAAGTGGTGATTGGAGAGAAATCTCGATGACAGTTAGCGAAAGAAAGCCAGATAAAATCATCTTCGGCCGTTTTAATTGGGTGACAGCATACCCAAAAATATAGAAAATGTTTATAAAACGGTACCCGCAGGGAACACTTACTTATCTACCGATATACACACAATACATGAACACAGTCCATAAAATACAAAATATGTTAGCAGTTAGTGAAAACTATCAGAGGCCATTAAATTCAATTAATACCACACGTGAGTCCCCAGTAGGGGTTCAAATGATAGCTACCAGCAGTACATGCTGCTATATTAATAATTTTGTGTTTTGATTTTTCTAAAAAGTAGAATTTTATATAAGTTGTAATAACTTGTCTCCGAATCCTGTATGTATTATTTACTGTGTTTATATGAATTAAAATAAATAAAGTTTCAGCTAAAAAGAAGAATCGGAGGAAGAAAACAAAATTCAATTTTTCCCTACCTTGCAGTTTGCTTGAAATATAGTCTTCTTTACAAATAAATCTATTTTCATCCATGACATAAAGTTCCTCTCCAGTAGAAAGCTGTTTCCGACAAATTATACATGTGAAACATTTAAGATGGAATACTTTGTTCCTCGCTCTTCTGACCAAATCGTTCGGGGAGATTCCCTGTGTACAACCCGCACATTTGGTCCCAAAACGCCTGGAAAAATGAAAAGGAATTGTTATTATATAAAAAGAAACACAAATTTTAATTGATCACTGAATTAATAATAATAATAATAAAAACATATTTATCCTTCAAATTGATTTATTTTTCATCGTGTCTTAAAAATTTCTAAATTCTTGAACAAACATTTCCTTTTTTTAATTTAAAAGAAAATTAACGAAGATTAAAAAAAGTTTGTTTTTTTTAATCACACCAGAATATTATATTGTTTTTTGGTATTCTAACTGGAAAAAACACAATTTTTGGTTGAGTACGTATATGAAAAATTCACCAGTTTCTTATCTATTTAGATTTATAACAACTGACTTTCTTTAACAATATTAAACCTTGTAATTTTAAAAATGAATACAATCTCATGTTTTGTTATATATTTATGTTAAGGTTTCCAAAAAAAAAAATTTTTGAAAAATTATTGACATTTATTCATGGATTTTTCCAATATGATCCAAGAATAATTTATAATTATGCATTATTTTCTGCTTGTTCTATGCCACAAAACTGACAAAATTCTTTTGAAAACGAAAGCATCAGGTACTAACGAATTAATAATACATATCTTGAATTTCTGATTTGAAGGAATCCATACATCATGTATAATTTTAGTCTTAAGATTTAGAATTTGAAAGTAAAAGAGCTCATGAATATTTTTGTGACATTTCTTTACTGTCAATTTGGTGTATATATTTATATCCACGTGTTAACCTTATTCTATTTTTATCGAATTATTGACAAGTTTATTATAATATTCTTGAGACTTGAGAAAAAAATGCACGTTCACCACGTATTTGAATAAAACATTAAGGTTTTTAGTACATGGGATAATTTAATAAGATGTTTTTTGTTTGATATGCTAACCATTACAGGTGCGCCTTGTTGAATTTGATAAAACTGTGTTTATTAATTGCATAATGAAATATTGATTTGGAAACATAATTGATATCGTATTTCATGAAGACTACATAGTGAGTGAAAAAATAAAACTTCTCACTTCAGATATTGAAAAATCTATTTAATTTAAATGACATTAAACAATCGTTTCTTTACAAAGGAAATAATCAGTCATTATTTGCTTAGTCCCATATACTTTTTTTATTTATCGATAATAAAATATGGTTTAAACTTGAGAACCACAATTAAAAAGTGCAATTATGAAGAAAAAAAAATCGTGATTGAATTTTGTCTTCTTGGGAGGTTGACGTATTGTTTTCAGAGCGTTCAGCGACATCTTACCTGAAGAAATCGTTTCGACAATACAGTTTTCCATCCCTAGAAAAACATTTGTCCGTAAGAGTAATTTTACAGTCTGAGCACTGTACACACTTTGCATGCCATGCCCTGTCCAAAACGTTCAGGAGGAATCGGTCCAAGATCGGTCGGTCACATGCGGCGCACTGCACCATCGTGTTCTGTCCTCCTATCGCCAGGTTTAAGTTTAGGTGATTACAATTCGCAAAATATTATCAATTATTATTGTAATATTTCTATGAATAAATATCATAAATTGACGAGTTTCATTAGTTAATATCCATTTGCAAATCCAGCCAGAATGAATGAGGTTAGCATGTACTCAGCCACTCACGCATGACGGAAAAAATTCAAATTATGGATCGGAGAATAAAAAAATCTATGTTTAAACGGTGTATGATTTATGTTGTTTTTCCAAATGTTTGTATTTCCAGATAACCGACCATCACTTCAGAGAGAAGCACATTATTAATAAATTCGCTACAGCCGCCGGCAAAGTTCGGGTACCTTTGCTTCCTTCCTCGAAGAAAATATATACAATTTATGAAAGTGCCAGTGACTAGTGGAACCATCAGACGCTTTCCGCATTCAAACACATCGAAAACTTCATTGACACTTCAGAACAAACGTATATCTTTTTTTCCAAGCAGCTTTTACTGAAGAAAGCTGTCTTCACTGGAAAGGATTTCCAATTCGGATTGTTATTGATGTAAAACTTGTAATAACATTCATGTTATACACGTTCGAAAAATTTCAAGTGGGCGGGGCTTACGCGTCAATCAGGCATTTTCTCTCAGCTTCATTGCTCTTAACCGATATATGGGCGTTGAGTGTTTCTCCAATAACGGTACATCGTTGGCTATCACGAATTATATATATATTTATATCCAAAATTTATATAGTGTGGTTAAGAAAAAATAATTGGCAAATTTTCACCAAAGTGTAACAAAAATATGATTGTGCACTATTCTTGCAAATAAGATTATGGACTTGAAACTATCTGTGGTATTCCGATCAAGAAGATTAACCTTTTAAAATTTTGTATTTATTCCAGCCTTTCTATTTTGGCTTCAGAAATCAGTCAAAAAAATCACAAAACCTTTAATTCTGAAATCGGAAAACCACGGCTGCAGGTGGGGCTTAGTGGGCTTATGGACATCAATATTGATTCTTCTCGGCCTTTGGTTTGATTTCTGTGTACCGACTTTATCGACTACAAGTAGATTTCAAGTGGGTTCAATTTGTTTGCTTTTAGAATTTTTCATTCAATATATAAAGTTTTAAATTTCTCTGTGTATATTTGAAAGTGGAAATCCGTAGAAGACTTTGTAATGTAATACATACCGAATACTTGTGTTACAAATAAATTTTGTATTGAATGTAGGTTTCAAAAATCGTAATCTGGAATGTTTGCGTTTTATTTATTTTTTTCACTTATGAAAGTTTTTTTTTTATTTACGAGAATTATCGCATAGAATAAAATAATTATAAAAAAAATACAAAGATATATTTTTTCTTAATAAAAGACTAAATAATAAAATATATTATAAACAGTATATTACGAAAAAACAACAACAAAAAAAACTACCCAGCAGATCATATCTGCCGATTACTGGAAAAGTCACGACACTGCTGCAAGATGCAAGGGAACAAATTGCTTCCAAATCAAAGGAATAGATTTCACAAAATGGTGTCAAAATTATAAACTTTCATTTCTAATGATTCCCCCCTTGATCGATCACGTAATTGATTATTGCCTATACCTCTCACACATCGTTACCGTGGTATGATTAAAGAGTTTGGAGGGTCATTCCGGTATCTGTACCATCTCCGGCTTGGATCTTAGAGATCATCAATACAGCTAACCAGTATTGTAGATCCTTAGAGCGAACAGTCATCAGCTTTTAATTAAAAGGTTAATTGCAATTATCTGGTATGTTACTAGATTTCATATGCTAATATTTCCCCCATATCGTGTAGATGTTTTGCGAAAAATTTGTATCATTTGCATGTATTTCATGTACCTCAAATGTTATAAGTTAATATTAAAAGATTTATTTTTAATCATAAAAAGCATCTATTTTCCCCAATTTTCTGAACAAATATTTTATATGATCAATACTATTTTATGATTAAAAAATAAAAAAAAATAAAATAAACTGATGTAATGTATTATAACTCGGTTTGCTTGCAAAAGTTGAAACGGAAGACTTTGTCAACAGTCAAGATAGAGACAGGAATGTCACAGAAAAGACAATAAATTTAACAATACAATGATTTAAATTTTAACACGTTCTTGGAATGAGGGTGCGATTTTTACCCGGGGTCGGGTTTACATCCGTGGTATCGTTTCATAGCGTTCGTTCACGCTTGTGAAATTTGCCTGCAAAGTGCGATAATTTCTGGATAAATTTCTCCCGGGCTTAAACGCATTATAATTGCAAAAGTTCAAACCAATTAGGAAACCTTAAGTAAACATCAGTGTTGAGTGAAGAGGTAGTTACGTGGCGATTAATCGCGCCTAATCAAATCATTCTTTCTCTTTTCTCTTTAACGGAATTTTTGGGAAAGTGTTGATTTTAGGGGTTTAATCCTATTGGAAGAATAAATAAATCAAAATGTGACAGACTGATTCAAAAACATAGCCTTTTAGTAAAAGCGTGTGATATGACCAACTCTATTTTTTAAGGGCAATTATACTGTCTGTTCACATAGATATTCGTCGATTCGTCATTTAAAAAAGGCTTTGAAATTTTATTAATATATATACTCATAAAAATGCTAATGTGCTTATCTGAATTCAAAAAAATTCAAAAATTATCTTTTAAGATTTTATTGAAAGATTAAAATATTTAATCATTCGAATCTTAATTATAAAAAAATATAAAACAAAGAGAATAACTAATTAAAAACGTAATATTTAAATCTTATATAATTTTTAAAAACGACTTTCTTGAAACATTTATGATTTCTTGATTTCTAAATATTATAATAAAAAACAACAACTTTTTAAAGATGTTTTCAATATATAAATGTTTAATCCTTTTTATGATTTTCGAATAATAAAAATGGATACTTTTTAAATGCATATGCACATATTTACCAAATTAATATCTTGTCTATAAGTTTGCAGCACGAGTCAAATTGCTTTCATGTTTTAGCTGTTAAAATATTCATGCTCTAACGTAATATTTTCCAATGTTAATGACTTCGGATCAAAATGTCTCCCTATCTTGCGTTCCCTCCACCGAATCTGCCAATTAGCTTTATCAGTACAGAGATCGAATTATGCATGCCAATTATTTACTATTTTCTTTAAAGATGCTGAGACAGTCGGATTTCCTTTCTAATGTCCAAATGTTGATTTAACTTGGTCAGGTGTTCAGCAATGTAAATATTAGTTCGATTTACCGCCTCTTCTACTGTCGCTATAGATTATGGACTATTAAAGAGTGAAATACGGGCCTAGAAAGGTTTTATATTGTTTGGCTAACTTTAAATAAAGAAAATGCGAGATTTTTTTTTTTTTTGAAAAATTTAATTCGAAGCTTCGTGAGTGATCAAGAGCTACAGTACCGACCAGACCCAACCTGACACAAAGCAGTCCCAGAGCAGTCCCGGGGACTGCTTCCTGGGACTGCTAAAGCAGTCCCACAGCGGTCCCAGAGCAGTCCCACAGCAGTCCCCGAGCGGTCCCACAGCAGTCCCAGAGCGGTCCCAGCAGTCCCAGCGGTCCCCGAAAGCAGTCCCAGCGGTCCCCAAAAGCAGTCCCAGCAGTCCCAGTGGGCGGGGTTTATCAATTTACTGGGAGGAGCTAACTCAGAAATGAGATTTCCAATAAACAATTGAACTATAAAAGGCAGTAGAAATTGATTCTGGGTAGTATGCCAGGAATTCTTACGTGTATGCGAAGGTCATTTGTTAACAATACGCACATAGAAATTGAAATTATGATATTTATTGGAGGAAGAAGGCTTTCACACCTACATTTACATATATGAATTACACCGAACATGAAAATTTAATCACAATTGTTGGGTATATTTATTTAATAATTATTCTGTGATTGATACTGGTTACCATATTTGTTTTTGATACAGAAAATAAAACGTGAATTAATTATTTTCCACCAGAATAAGCTTTGTTTTGTTTTGATTGTTTTTGTTTTGAACATATTTTATTGTATAATTTATACAATGGGATTGGTAACAAGTTCTTGCAACTTAAAAAAACCTCTCCCTGTAATATATACAATAATTTAAATTAGTGATTGCCAAAATAACAATTTAAGGTGTAAAGTTATACATATACATGATAAATACAAAATATTTCAAGTTAAGACACTTACTAAAGATTCAGAGTTCTTACAATATGTAGATCTATAATGATACATGTAAATGGTTACAATTATAACAGTTATTTGGAAAATATATATATTATATATGACAGTAATGATAATAAATAATAAACATGATCACAAGTAAAATTCTCGCATCATAAACAAACAAAGTTGTACAGATATGATTAAATGACAAAGAAGCAGAAGAAAAACGGATCAAAATCTACCTGAATCACGAATGAACCTTTGGACACAGTGAAATATTTTGTTATTCACATCAACTGACAATGAATCATTTCCAAATAATAAGAGATGGGAGTTGACTATTGCCAAGTGACTATATTGTAAAATATTGTTTAAGAGGCAATTTCTTGGCCGCTCATATTTTTTACATACAAAAAAGAAATGGTATACATCTTCAATTTGTCCACATGAACAGTTCGGAGATTCAATTATATTTCTTCGATAAAGATCATTATTAAGTATACTACTGTGCCTTAATTTTGTGTGAATTATATTTAAATAGCGTTTTCCATATGAAAAATACGAAGGTGGCTTTGAGGGATGTGAACATATTCTTGTTTTAAATTTACTAATAGAGGTTGTGTCTCTCACGTCTTTAGAAAGGGAATTCCAGGTATTAATTGCAGAGGGTACAAAAGATTTTTTAAAACTTTCAAGTCTACATTTGGGAATAGAGTAATCTTCTGTGTTTCTTGTATTATATGTAGATTCAATTCCGCGAGTTTTTGGAAATATTTGTTTGAGATAATCGGGTACAACATTGTTGTGTACTTTAAACATAGTGGTTAATTTAGCTGTTCTTCTTCTTGTAATTAGGGGTTCCAATCCTGTCTCTGAATAGAGAATTTCTCTAGAAATAAAAATCGGGAGACCAGTGATGGTTCTTGCTGCAGCTAGCTGGACTTTCTCTAGTTTTTCTATATCGTAAAGTGTACAGCCGTCCCAGACAACTGAGGCATATTCGAGATGGGGCCTGACAAAAGTTGTATACATTTTTAAAAGAGTGTTTCGTCCAAGATTGAATTTGAGCTTTTTCAAAAGGCAAAGCTTTTTATATGCAGTATTTACAACGCTATCAATGTATACAGACCAACTTAAATCTTGTGAAAAAAGTAAACCAAGATGCTTATGTGAAGATTCAAATTCTAACTGACACTGTTGAAAGTAAAGTTTAGGAAGCTCAAAATCTTTTTTTAGTGTAAAGAAAACAGCTTTAGTTTTTAAAGGGTTGAATTTGAGTAACCATTTTTTAGACCATTCGTCTAAAATATTTAGATCGTGGTTAATGTTATATTCTATACTGGCAACATTTGACGAAGAATTCTGTAGGGAATTGTCATCTGCAAATAATCTACATAGTGACAACATGTTTTCTGAAACATCATTTACATAAATTAAAAAAAGTAGGGGACCAAGTACAGAGCCCTGCGGTACCCCGGCATTGATAGTCATGCTAGAAGATAAGATATCTTTATACAATACTTTCTGGCTCCTACTATTTAAATAACATTTAAACCATTCGTAAAGATTGCCGGATATTCCGTAAGTTTGCAGTTTAAAAAGAAGACCCTTGTGCCAGACTCTATCGAAGGCTTTTGATAGATCGCAAAAGACCATACAACATGACCTCCCCTCATCAATACTTTTAACTATACTATGGTATGTTTCCAGCAATTGGTAAACAGTTGAGTGGCCAGGTAAAAAACCTGCCTGATACTTGTAGAACAAATTATTTGCATGGAAATGGTTATACACATGTTTAAATATTATTCTTTCCATAATCTTACTAACGCAGCTCAATAAAGAGACTGGTCTGTAATTTGATGTTATAGATGGGTCATCTTTTTTAAAAAGAGGGAGAACATGAGCTAATTTCCAGGAATCGGGAAAAGAGTTTTCCTTCAGAGATTTATTAAATAACATACAAAGCGGTTCTGAAATAGTTAGAATTGTTGATTTCAACATTTTGTGACTAATGCTATCTGGTCCGATAGCTTTATTTACTGGAAGTATTGATATTACATCAATTATTTCCTGCTTTTGAATGACGATTTCACTTAGCATATAGTTACACAATAGGTATTGGTCGGGTAGGTTGTTTCCAATGTCTTCAATATTCGATATAGAGGAGAAGTATTTATTCAGTGCTTCAACTTTTTCAAGATCAGTAAATGCAGTTGAACTGTTTCCGTTATCAGAAATAAAGTGAATAGGTGGAATATCTGATGAAAGTTTGACCCCGAAAGTGTCTTTCATTAGTTTCCAGTACAATTTGTTGTCATTTTTATTCGCATCATTAATTTGTATATCAATATTATCGTAGTAATTAGATATTGCATATTTTTTCATTTTATTCACTTTGTTTCTTATTTTTCGAAAGTTAGTCCAGTCTGAATCTTTATCAGTTTTTAACGCCTTATTATGTAGTCTATTACGTATTCTGATGTGTTTCCTTAAAAGTGAATCAATCCACGGTTTATCTTTGGGTCTAATAGTTATAGTTTTTTCAGGTATGCATTCACGAACACATGACAGATACTGTAAGGTAAAAAGCTCAGTGGCTGTGTCTATATTTTCTGATTTGCAAATTAATCTGTCCCAGTCACATGATTCAATTAAATTATTCAATTTTTCAATATCAGCATTTTTATACTGCCAAATTTTACGTTTATATGCACGATTGAGATTATAGTGTTGAGAAATTGATATATAGGTCGCTTTATGATCAGTTAAAAAGGAGTCTATATTTAGAACACCTGACTCATTTGCGTCAACGTTATGTGTTGTTAGAATCGGGTCAATAAGCTTTAAATAGATCTTATCATTATATGGCCAATTTCTATACTATCGGGATACACTAAAGGAATTTTCTTAAGTATTGGGACTTTTAAAAAATTCTTTGTTAATTTTGCCAAGTATTATTTTTCAGTCATGATTATTTTTACTGACATGTCGATTCAATTATTGTTAATTTCTCTAGTTCTATAAAAAACTCAGTTTCAAGTGTTTTATTTATAAATGTTAGAGTGTACATCTGTAAATCACCAGAATGGAAGCCTGAGATGATGTTCAAAATTAATTAATCCCAAAAGAAATTTATGCACATTTCATTTACCACATTTTTTTCGCATTACATAAACTGAAATTAGGGTCATTGTTTACCAGAATGTTCAGTGATGTGTAACACTGATACAAATACCCAAATAACATGCACTGATTTTCTGTCCAAAGGCGATTGAAACCATTGGTGTTGATACCATTTAATAAACACTAATCGGCTGGGTAAACACAAACACAACAAAAAAGTAATAAATCACAATTCCCGGCATTTTCAATTTTTTTAAATAATTGTACTCTTTTAATAACTTGTTTATAAATTAAAAGCTACCGGTTATTCATTAATTAATTCCCCAAAGATTATTCACATTGATTATGTTACGGAAGAATGGTAGCATAATTTTATTTTATGGTCATTTAATAAATTATGTTTTATTTGAGGGTTACATTGAATACTCCTTTTTTTTTAAGCGTGGTCCTTTAAAATCATGTAGCTTTTTTCAATCAAGAAATCTTATATCTAACTGTAATGATTATTTTTAAATAGTACCAGTGCAAATGTTGAGTAAATAATTTTACATTAAATAATTAAAAAAAGGCCCACATGTAAATATTTTTTCTAATAAACCTGTAGTTTATTGTAAGGGATAAAAATTTTTCCCATGACTTCCTTATTTAACAACTTTTATAATTTTTTTTTTAATTTATTCTAAATTATACATTAATTTGTGTAAGTATACAGTCCATGAAAATATTAATTAACTATGATAATCTCTACTTATTAAGAGAATGTAAAAAATTCTTGCTTATTAAACAGTTTAAACTCATCTCTGCTGCAAGTATTCAAAACAACAAGGGCCTGCAAATTCAGAATACACAAGGGGCGGAGCTATCACTGTCACTCAGAACCTTTTTCACACATGAGTGAACAAAGCAGTCACAGAAAGCAGTCCCAGGGGCAGCTGGGACTGCTGGGACCGCTTTTCAGAGCAGTCCTACAGCAGTCCCATAGCGGTCCCAGAGCAGTCCCACAGCAGTCCCAGAGCGGTCCCAGAGCAGTCCCACAGCGGTCCCAAAGCAGTCCCGGGGACTGCTTTCTGGGACTGCTTTGGTGTCAGGTTGGGTCTGGTCGGTACTGTATAAAGATAAAGAAAATCTTAACAACCAATTTAAGACATCAAATTATTGAACATGTACCAGCGATGTCATAAGAAGAAAGTTTGTCAGAGATATTTGAATATCCTCAGATTTGTAATATCCTTATATTCCTGATAATCTTAATCTGGATTAACGGAAACCTTTTGATTGTTTTCAGTAATTTTCTTAAACAACATGATTGCAAGTGCAAAACGAGTTACGATTTACTGTGAATGAAGTTCAAAATTATGTACTGTGCATATTGTAATACATCTCTTATATATATGACCTTTAACAATATCCATTCAATTCATTTTTTTAACTTTCCAAACACTTATTGAAAACAAGTAATACACAACTGCCTACTTTCGAAAACCCTGGAAGCTATTTAGTCATCAATTTAAAAAAAAAAAAGTTTAAGTCAGAATTAATGATTCTAACAACCAAAGAAAATGATCTAATTTTGCTGTATATGTAAGAATGTACCTTACATTTGATCAAGAAAGCCAATTTAGAAGAAAATCTCGCGAACTCCGCCGGGATTTGACACCTTGAATTCCCGGAGGCGGATCTTACGTCGTGAGGTGTGAGGTGCTCAGCGGGTTCATCATTTTACATGGAATGAACACCAATATCGAACCGGACTACATAACTCCGACTGAAGCAGACATGGCAGGGATTACAATGTCACTAGACACACAATAAAGTGCTGTCCACAACTCTCTTCTCTTAATGACTTCCAATTTCAAAGTTGAATGAATTTTCAAAAGTACTATGATCGTGATTTTTACGGCCATGTAATATATCTATAGTAGTGGTGATGTAATCAGTGCTATTCTATCACCCGGCCGGAAACTGCGACATCTGCTTGCTATCATATATCGTATAAAGCCGGGCACATGCTTTACACAGTTATACGATATACAACATAAAGGTTATCTAATGATGCAGCGAGAAAAATTATCTATTACAATCAGCGGAAGTAATGTTATACATAATCATACAGAACTTACAGAATTATTCACAATGCAAAATTCAGGTCTTGTTGTCTCTGCAGTTTACTACTGAGAACTAATTACGACTAATCTAATCAAGGATAAATGTTCCATTTCTTGAAAATCTCTTTGTTCAGCCAAGTTCAAAGAACCATTTTCAGGCTGACCGTTTTGCAATGATAAAGTATCTGTGCAATTTTCCGCCAAATTGTCCCCTCTCCGTAATTCAGCCATTCTTGATATCAAGAAAATTACATGTACGCGGGGCACTATAGCTGTGAAATTACCAGTAACGTGACTTCAGAGGCCGGATCGTTCTGGTGTTTGTTGGATGGCAATATTTTGTTCTAGGGGACAGTAATGATTTACAAATTATTCTGTCCGTCAAATAATCAAGTTCACGCTCCGGGTTCTACTTTCAGTTTAACCAGCTGTCGTGTAGATTTCCTTAGAAAAGTTCTGAACGAAATTATTTCACTTTCTTTCTATTACGAAAAGAAAATTTGTTATCCTAGATCAAGAGATTGATCTAAGATACGCTTGGTACCAAATGAAATTTATGGCCACATAGCATTTTGAATGGGTCGTGGTGCTAAAATTCACTAATTAATACTGTACATTATTTATAAGAAGTGATTAATCCGAAGGACACATCAAGATAGGAATCATTTTCATTAGATTATTAATTCAAATGTGCTAATTTGCAAAAATAGCAAGTGTTAGAATGATCCTACTTTCGCAAGACCCCAATTCCAAGCTACATAACAAGGTAATACTCAACCTAGAATTTCTTGACTTAAGACAAAATAGGAGTTGGGAGAAAACTCCTGGAAACTATGGACCAGGGGCTGGTCCAGTTTCATCCGACAAAAAATTTACCAAATCTACCATTTTATAATATATAGTATATCTGTTGGCAAGTCTTTCAAAAGTTGTTCTAAGTACCAGGGAAAGAAAACACAGATGTACAGCGTCGCCTGAGCCTCGAAAGTAAATCAGAGAAATAAATAAGGATATCACATCCTGAGACAACTCATATTGCTCCTAAACTTCTACAATAATAAAAAAAATAAAAAAAAAACATACAGATAAAAATACAATGATCAACATTTATCAATCTATTGAAAACAAAATTTTAACATAGCTCATCCATACATTTCTTTTACTTACAATTATTTTCGAATGCTTGGTCTTTGTGAAAGTCACACGTCTTGGGAAAGTATCTTTAAAACGGTGGAAAGGCTAGGGTATTGGAGAAGGGAATTCCTACCTATATCAAATACATGTAAGTCGTTTTGTTATAACATATGTAATATAAGTAATAAATAAATGTGGAGACGTAAAATTTCCAAGGAATTTTTAGAAAAATAAAAAAAAATTACCAAAATCAATAAGATAAAAGTCTACGACATTTTAGACTTTAAACAACCATCCCTCACGATGGGTTTTGACATCAAATATATAGACAGATGCCTTTTCAATAAAAAAATAGAAATTTTAAATTTATTTCCTTTGTCACTAGTCATTTCAAAATTATTTTGTTAACGGCACTCTGTCTGTACACACAGATACTACGAAGTTGATATCAAAGCTGATTGACAATATCTAAGCAGATTTCGGAGACGGATCAAGGTTTCCAACAATTTGTCAGAATTTCCAGGGGTACCAATTGCATCCTTTAATTAGCTGATCTTTTGTGTACTCATAAAAAATGATTATTCAAACACATGAAAAAAAATTTGAATAAATCTCTTGCTGTAGCCCTCAATTCAACATTTGGATACTAGTAGATCAACGACAATTTACAAATTAACAATATTCATTTTCATTCCTCTGTTGATTCGATATACATGAATCTCTTTGAACTCAAAATAAGAAATCGTTCTCATATTTTAGATATTTTACTAGAAAAAGACATAGAGGGTAACATAAACAAGCAACTTTATGATAAATGTGATTGTTTAAAGTTTTCTTACTCCAGCTTTCCTTACTTATGTTACTTTATACCCTTGTCATCTGCATTTGAAGTTCGATTGCTTGTTCTTGTTGTTGTTGTTTTTTTTGTTTTTTTTGTACATACGAATACTAGTAATTTCTAAATGAGACATGTTGTTGATAAATGAGTTGATAAAACAAGGTCATCGACAGTTTCGTTTTCACTCAACATTCCATCAATTGTTTTTGCAGATTTTACCGTTTCATGACAAGGAGCACATAGCAAGTATGACTGGTCGACTGGGGATTCTTACACTTCCCTGACTTCTGATCGCATCTCTGATATTTTTAGAGGTCCTTGTTGTATGCTCTGCTACCAAAATGTATCGTTTCAATGGAAGTTTAAAGTTTGATATCGTTATTTTCATATTTCATCACACCATGAAATATATGAAGATAACGAGAAGTATTCAAGCTCAAAAGTCCATTAAACAATACAAAATAGAAGCACAGCAAACACGGTCCTCAAAAACATCAGATGTTGGATCAGGTGCCATGGAGGTGTGAGACCATATTAATAAATCAGCAGTCTTGTAAAAATTATATCGATCATATAAATTAAAGCAGTAATTTTAAGCAATATCTTCAAACTAATATCAATCTCATTAAACCTGCAAAAAAACTTTGAAAAGAACAAAAAATAAAAACCAGATATCTTTAGGAAAGGTACCTAGGAATAGTAATCGTGGAATGGTCACCTCCAATGTGAACCTTCAGGTCAACGGATCGGAGCAATCCATAATCAAATCAGAATTCATATAAAAATTATGGTATAACAACATAGGTATTAACTTGTCAGTAAAAAAAAACCGATACAATGTCAGCTTTTACTAATATCACATACACACAAACACTTATTTGTATGAAACCTATCTCAAGTTAAAAGTGTTCCCAGATGATGTTCTATTTGTTCTACCGAATAAGGTGGGGAAGTTGAGAAAGAACTTGATTTTTTTAAAACTACGACGGTTCAAGGTAGGACATTACAACATGAACCTTCTGTAATTTGCAAAGAATCTTTTAAAAGGAACAATGTTTAATTGGAAATGTAAATACTAGTATATAATCATCATGTGCGGGTAATAGTATCATAAAATTGCATGCATGGGATATGGAAAGAGGACGATGAAAAAGCTGATGGTATCCTGATTGTCTTATCCTTCAGTTATTGGATCGTCATGGATATTTAAAGTAAAAAACATTCAAATACGGCATAATGTTACGAAAGCCCAGAAGGCTCATTCGAGATTCGAGATTCAAAATACGAGATTCGAAATTCGAGATTCGAAATTCGAGTTTCGAGATTCAAGATCCAAACTAACCAATCAAAAGCGGATTCAACATTTGATTACTCCCAAGGCTTTATTATGTTTTTACTATCAAGAAATCGTTTAAAATAATCATAACCAATGGGTCATTTGATTAAATTACAATGCAAAAAAGAGTATTTTATATATATTAGAAGGAAATTTAAATAATTATTGGATTTTTGCAGCAAGATATACTTCAATTTATATTATAGCTTCTTAAATATTAAATAGATTACATATATCAGGAGTATATATATTTTTGTATTATTTTCTACACTTATTTTTTTTTGTATTTCCGCGCATAGGAAAACCACAGGTACTTGTGGACAGGACCCCCCCCCCCCCCCCCCCCCCCTCGATATTCAATACCAGGGCTTACTGGACAATTTTTTTTAACAAATTATATTTATTACACTTATTAATGTGTACAATACGAAAACATCACGGGCGTAAAACCCCCAGAGTAATCGTTTAACCAAAAAAAAAAACCATTATACATTACCCCACCCCACTATACAAGAGAGGTGTCATTTAAGGAGAAAATATGGGATTATTACGAGATGCAGAGTCAATCCGATAGCATGGACTAAGACAGAAATATATGTAGAGACAGTTAATTTTAATCAACATTTTAAGTTAAAATAAATGCATGGTTTTAAACCTAGAAATAGCAGCGGGCGTACAACGTAAACAAACTGGAGTGCACGTGGCATATTCTCTCTCTTATAATGTATAGTGGGGTATTTTTTGTGTTGAGCGATTATTCTGGGTTTTAACGATTTTTTTTGGCATTGAACACACGATGAATAAGTGTATTAGATATATGTTGTGAAAAAAGTCCAAAAAGCCCTGGGGTTGAATATCGAGAGGGGGGGGGGTGCCCTGTCCACAAGTACATTTGGTTTTCCTGTGCGGGAAAATACATAATTATTAAGTTTAGAAGACAATACAAATAAATATATATACTCATGATATAAGTAATTTTTTTTAATATTTAAGAAGTATAATATAGATTGAAGTATATTTTTCTGATCAAAGAACCAATAATTATTAAAATTTCCTTCTAATATATATAACACTCTTTCTTGCATTGTAATATAATTAAATGACCCATTGGTTATAATTATTTTAAACGATTTCTTCATAGTAAAAACATAATAAAGGGGAGTAATCAAATGTTGAACCCGCTTTTGACTGGCTAGTTTGGATCTTGAATTTCGAATCTCGAATTTCGAATCTCGTACTTTGAAACTCGCTTCTGATTGGTTAGTTTGGATCTTGAATCTCGAAACTCGAATTTCGAATCTCGAATTTCGAATCTCGTACTTTGAAACTCGAATCTCGAATGAGCCTTCTGGGCTTTCGTATAATGTAGCATTAATGTCTTCAATTCATTAGGATATGAGCAGTCGACATATGAAGGAAAGTATCGGTTGATTATTGTTTATTAATGAAACTGCTTCGACAAGTTGAACGTCGAAATGAAAGTTGAGGCAATAGTTTTTTGGAGGACCGGGTCTCCAAAGACTTGTATATAGATATTGGGACAAGGCACTCAAGAATCTTTTGATAGACTTTTGAGCTTTAATACTGTTCGTCATCTCAGTGCTCTCAAGTTATACTCTTTGAAAAAATAGTGCATTTTATTTCAAATTCTTTAAGGTAGGATTCTTCTCATATTTCTCGTATTTAAAAAATAATTGAAATTTAATATCACTAAGTGATGGTATCAGTGAGATCAAATTTGACCGTTTTATATTAGAGGTAAGGTCAGGTCAAGGTCATGACTTTTTTCCTGGACATAAAGAATGAAAAATTACTGTTGCCAATCATGCGATCCCTACTTGTATTTAAAAAGATTGAATGTTCCCCCCCCTCCCCCAAAAAAAAGAAACTACTATATAGGGCCTATAAGATTATATTACCAAATTGACATAAATAATTTAACTAAAATTGATATTGGTTAAACCGAATTTTCTCTACTTTTCTTAAATTTTTAGGATATGTTAGTTATTTTTATATGCTTCCTGTATTTAAATTTTTCTTATTCTCAAGTATAGTAAAATTGTCACATAAAAATTCAGAATGATACAAGAACAAAAGGTTTTGATCGTTTACTAAGAGAGAAAAAATACTTTTACGGACTTTTTGACTCTAATCTGTACTTAGATTAGAAGCTTTTAAAAGCTAAAACCCTTCTAGTTTTTTTTTTAAATCATATTTATTTTATATTTTTTGAAACTTTAGTCCCTTATTATTAATTTAAATTACATTTGGAAATTTCTTCAAGTCTTCAATTGTGTAAAAATTATAACTACATTCATTAATCTATAATAATTTTGAGAAGCAGAAAAGAAGATATTTTCATACGCCACCATTCCGCCAAAAATATAGTCCCTACTAGTTTTCTTCAGCAGTTTACCATTTCTATTTAAAGTTGTACAATTGTGTTGAGGAAATAAAAATGTGGTCTTTAAAATCTCTTACACCTAAAAACATGTATATAGGGCATGTAAGCAAATATACTTTGAATATTTCATCTAGTCAGAAACCAGCGAAGAATCCTACCGTAAACGTTCTTGGTGAAATTAGAAAATCCACACAATACTTCTTGAACATGTTGTTGCACAGTAGTCTGAAGCTTCTTCTTCGCATCAACTGCTATTTCCAGAAGAGTAAAGATAGGGTCTTGGAAGAGCATTTTCAGGATCTGACAGTAGAGATTTTTATGGAGTTTGAATATCAATTAAGGAAAGGTTTACCAAATTCACTTTCGTTTGCTTGAATTTCAAAAGTATTTCAAACTGAATATTGATTTCAATAAAATTTATTCATGGAGACTAAAGTATAAGTTCGATATTTCATTTCTACTTCGAATATGTTGATAAACTCATTCTTCTCCCTACCTTATAAATAACTTAATGAGGGTAGTAATAGTTATAACAGTATACTTGAATAAAAGTTTATTATCTAAGACTTTTACAATTTTGGATTTTTCTTTAGTTAAAACTATGTTTGATGTAAAGGACTCTTTGTATAAACAATGTCAAATCTACATGGCTAAAATTATTGAATCTTGTATTGAATATATTGTATGATATTTTGTAAATGAAAAAAAAGATAATATTTTTTCTGTTCTTTTCATTATTATACAATTGTAAAGAGAAATGGTTAATTAACTTTGAAATCAATTTTTCGGCGGAATGGCGGCGTACAAAAATATTTGGTATTCTGCTTCTGAAAATTACAACCGAAGAATGAATTTAGTTTCAAATCAATTTTTGAAATACTGAGTAGATGTAAATAAATATGATTTATTTTCCAAACAAATAATGAAATGTTACTTTTTGAAAGTATTGAATGAAACGTGGAGATCTCAAACTCAATTTAAGCCAAAAATAAAAAAGAATAAAAAAAAATTAACACAGTTAAAATCATTCTTTTCTTTTAGTCAAAACTTTCTATTTTCATATCATTTTCTTTCTTTATATGACTTCTCTGTAATATGTGATATAAGGACTAAACGTATGAAACATTTAAAAAAAACTTAACTCACTAAAACTTTAAGAAAAATAAAGGAAATTCAGATTAGCCAATATTTGTTAAGTATGTCAATTTGGATAGACCTGATAGACCCTATAGGGTAACATCAGTTGATTCATACAAAAAATAGTATTTTAAGTTTTTAAAATGATAAAAGGCTGATGATTTGTTTATTAAATTTTTAAAGTTCAATGTCATGAAAAAGATAATAAACTTGACGCGACCTTGCTTCTAAAATTCAACGGTCAAATGGAACCTCATTTATACTACACTAAGTGATATTGTCTTCTGAAATCTTTTTCTTTAATTTTCAAACAATATAAATAATAACAATATGTATTAAAAAAAAAAGAGAATGTGGAGATAAGGAAATGTATTCAGGTTTATTTAAACAAAACAATGCAAGAGCAGAGCAAACACAGACCTCCAAAAAACCATTAGAGGTGGGATCAGGTGCCATAGTGCCATAGGGGAGTAAGCAACCCTTGCCGACCGATCGCTGTATGTTCCTTGTCATGATCGGGAAATGATAGGAAAATCTGTCGACATTTCAGTGTGTGTATAATGGCGTAACAATTAGTATGAAAACGTCAGTCAGCAATTTACTGAACGATAGGTTGTATTTGATGACAAGGTCATTTTGTCGAAAATAAAACATGCAAAATGATGACTGTTGATTTCTAGTAAAATATCCAAATATGAAAAAAACATTTGTAAGACTCTACTGACTTTCTATTTCAATCTCCCTGGGAAATATCTGAGTCAACACATAAATGGAAGTTACTACATTTGAATCATTTTATATGTGGTTCGTGGGGGTCAATGCTCGTGAGTAAGCAATATTTTGTTGATTCCTGGGGACGTTGTTTCTTTAGTAACTCGAATATTTAGACCAAACAATAAAAAATGTTCGCGGGGATGAAAATTCATGTATTGGAGGGACCCACGAAATTCATGAACAATGGTCCCCAACGAAAAATGACGATTCCACAGTATTTTTAATTAATACTTGTAATTAGTGTTTTCAAATCGGACGTATATTTTAATACATATTAAAGTCAGCAGGAAAAATGTAATTTTGTTCACAAATTTCGAAACTATATTTACATTAACTGACGATTAACTCGACATAGCGTTTTACAAATGCGGCCAATTTGTTTTTATAAGTATTTCCAAAATTATCAAATTGGAGATCGCCAAGGGATAAGCAAACCATCACTCATCATTGTTGATTTTTTTATACCATTGTACGACCATTGTATTTAAACTGGATCTAACAAAAATGTCCGTTTTATCTCACGAATATTTAAATTAGGACTTACGGCGAGTGTGATCTGCCAAAAGCGGATGTTTTCTTCCCCTGCGCACCTGATCCCACCTCTGAAATTTCCAGAGGGCCCTGTTATATGCCCTTGTTCCAGATGTGCATTACTTCCATATTTTTGAGATCGATTACTTTTTGTTATGTTCACTATTTTCATTTCATTCATATGTCGAATCGATATATACCATTGAACTTGAAATAAAAGATACCACAGATTCTGATACATGTACATATGTTTCATATTTGGATATTTTACGAGATTATGACTGTAATGATATTCTAATAAAACAACTTTAAAATAAGCGTGATCATTTTAATTTTCTAGCGTCAAGTTAGATATATTTATGTTTTTTCATCTTATAGTCTCAAATAAATTTTGACACACAGATAATTTCTAAACAAACAATGTAATGTTTAATACGTATACTATCTCTTACAGTGACTCGTTTTGATCAGTCAGAATTAAATACTGGATATAACTTCATGAAGAGTTACTGAGTATCTTTCCTTTAACTGGAAATTGTACATATGGATGCTCACTCCTCCATGGCCCTGATCTCATCTCTGATGTTTTGGAGGTCCGTGTTTACTCTGCTCCTATTTTGTATCGTTTTATTGGCTTTGATATTGAATACTGTTCGTTATCTCCATATCCTACACAGTCGATCGGATCATAAGTTTGGTTATTAAACAACTGCATTGGAAAACATATAACTCTTTAAAATTCTTTCCTCCTGGACATCATACTCGCCATGTATTTGATTTTGCTCAGTGAAAAGCCCTCTGCTGTGATTTTTTTATTTTCCTATTTCGTATAATATTGTTCAACAAACCTTCAGTGATGTAGACGAAATATGAGGTATTCTTTCCTCACAAAAAGCACCTGCTTCATATTTGGATATTTACTGGAAAAAGAAGTTATGGGTTACCTAGCAACAAAGCTTAATGATAAACGTAAAGACTTTGGGTTTATGTATCTCAGTTGATTTGATACGCCAGAACATGCTATACGTAGAAACAATTTCTAAAACGAACCAAGCTGTTGGCACACAGTTTGATAAAACAAGATTTAAAATTCTTATTTGAAGTCATTATTTTGCAAGTTTTAGGGACAATTCAATGCGAAGTTCTATCTATCATTAAGACAGATGCTGACTGACGTTTCATATTATTTGTTAGGCCATTATTAACACACTTAACTTTCTACGGATTTTTTCGATTTCCCGATCCAAACAAAAAGCACACGACGAGTATGAAAGGTCGGCAAGGGAAGCTAAAATTTTCATTGCATCTGATCCCACCTCTAATGTTTTTGAAGTTTGTTTTACATCTAAATTGTATTGTTAAAATAAAATTTTGAGTTTGGATAAAGTTCTTTATCTCCATCCTACATAATACATAATAGACATGCATTCCTGGGCTTTGGTTAAATTTTTATCAAGTAAAGGTCACTTCAATTCGTATGTCAAAAGAAATAAATATTTCAAAGAGCTTAAGAGAAAATAAACCAAAAAGTCTGACACATTTTTTTCATATTTGCTTATTTAACAATTTGTAGGCCCTCTAACAAAAAAGTATTATGAAAAACGTAATGACTTCAACTTTTCAATCGTCAACTTACTTTACTTATGTAGAAATATCGTTATCACTTGCATATGAAAGCATATTCAATGTACGAACAAATTTTTCACCGAATTTTCTTCAGATTTTCCCCTTTTCCGATTATGAATAAGATAAAACGGCGGATGTGACCATTTGCAAAAGATGCTCATTTCTGCATGGTGCGATTCCACCTCTGACGTTTTATACATGTAGGTCTCCGTTTTGTTCATCTCCTGATTTTTATTGGTTAATTCACCTAATACCCATAGCTTCCTTTCTGCTTTTTCAATAAAAATGGAACTCACCTTGTCATCGGTCAATTGTAAAAGTATTTTGTTAAAATATTCTGACTGTACACATGCACTCTGAAGTTGATATTAAAAAGATGATTTCATTAGTTTCTGATTGATAATACCTACGTGGTTTTTGGAGACCAAGTTTTCTAAAAGTCCCATGGTTACCAATTGCACTTTTCCACTTTATTAGCAAGCCTATATATTCCACACGAAAAAGTTTAGTCAGTTTTTTGAGTACACAATTTGCTTTTTCAATAAAAAAAATCTTTTTGTATTCATTTGAAGTGAAAATCTTAAGAAAAAAAAAATTGTTGTGGCCTTAAAATCGACATTTAGATCTACCGACGACGTATTGTCAATAAACATTGGTTATTTCCATTCTTATGTCGATACGATTAATCCTGGTGAGCTTTAGATAAAAAATTACCACAAAGTCTGACACATGTTTCATATTTAGATATACATGTAATATGTGTAGATAAAAACAGTATTCGAGTCATCAACTTGTTTGCCAATAACTTACCTCGTTTTAGAAATTGTTCATACATAGAATATGCTGTTGCGTGTCGAATTAACTTAGCAATATAAACTCGGTATTCAGGTGACAAAGGTATATTGCTGCATAAGGAAGGGAAGATGACCATTGAAAAGTTAGGGTCATAATGTTTATCATAAAGCTTTGTTGTTAAATAACCATTAAGCCATTTTCTAGTAAAAGATCCAAAAATGAAATGGATGTGTCAAAATCTGTAGTATTTTTTATCTCAGGCTCACCGCGATGTATCGTATTGATAAAAGAATGGAAATGACCATTGTTAATTGAAAATACGTCGTTATATACAGTGTATATACATGTCGATTTAAAGGCCACAACAAGTATTTTCTTCTTTTCACTTATAATATTTTGCACAAATTCTCCTTCAAGTGACTACAAAATAGGTCTTCGTTTGATTTACACCATTTCTCGAATATAGTGCTGCACAGTACTCGTTCACTTTTATTATTATTTTAGTGAGGAGTAAAGAAAGAGGCTTGGTAGAGCATTTACTGGAACCCACTATGTATCCTTGTAAGGATTTTAATGAAATTTCAATATCTAAAATAAATATTTGGTAATTCAAATTCATTTTGATTGTTTGGAATTTAAAAATGTTCAAAGCTGACATATGATTTTGAAGGATTTCCTACTTAGGAAGGGAGCTTTGAGTATTAGCTGGATAACAACTAGTGGTATTAAATACAAGTTCCTCTAAAATACATTTTATGTAATGAGTCTTACAAAACAAAGACAATGTATATTTTACCAGAAAAAGACGTTAATCGTTATCTCACAACCAAGCTTTGTGACAAATGAGATTACCTTAACTTTTCAATCGTCAACTTTCCTTTCTTATGCAAAAGTATACCTTCATCGCCTGCATATGGAGTTTATACCTCTCAGTTGATTCGATACGCAAGAGCAAGAACAAATTTTAAAATGAGGTAAGTTGTTGACCATAAAGTAGCTGAAACAAGAATATCAACAGTCTCGAAGTTTTCATTTTCTCGAAAATTTTATTTTTCATGGTCTATTCAATGGCCTTGTCAGCAAATAAAATAAAATTTATCATTAAGTCAAATGGTGACTGACGCTTTTCATACTAATTGTTAGGCCAATATATACACATTGCTTTGTCGGTGGTTTTTCCGTTATTTCCCGATCACTACAAGGAGCACACGGCGGGTGTGATCCTGTCGACAGGGGATGCTCGCTCCTCCATGGCAACTGATCCCAACTGAGATGTTTTGCTCTGCTTCTGTATATTTTTGTAATGTTTAATGGACTTTTGAGGATGAATTCTATTCGTTATCTCCATGAATTTCATTGAAAGGACGTGAAAGCTTTGAAACCGTACGTAATATTCCTGTTTCATTACATTTGATATCGTGTCCTTCAAATTTGACAAAAAACTGAAACTGAAAATGTTTGTTACCCGTTAAAAAATAGATGAATAGCTTTTTTCATTAATATATTATAATTGTAATGAAGGAGTGTATAAAGAAAAATGTGTTCCTTACATAAACAAAAGAAAGTGTTCTTTTTTATCTTTGTATTGGGAAGAGAACGACACCAAATGTAAGGGTGTTTGAATGATGTCCAGAGAGACTATTATAATAAAGTGAACGCTATTTTATTTTTTTATTGGGAGAGTTGACTATCGGGTCGACGGTATCGTTAGGACATAAAACAGAATATAAAGATTATTTACGATATAGACCGCTGAGACAGCGCCGATTTCTGGCATACTCCGGCGTCACCAGCGCCATACTAGTGGTTCTCTGCCCCTCATTATATTTCAGAAAAGAACAATAATTCAATCTTAAACTTTGTCAATGTACTAATTATGGCCGATACATTTCTAGGCGACAAGAGAAGTTTACAATAAATTATTCACGATATGGGCCGTTTAAAGAGTAGGCTGGCAGGTGTTGTAGCTAGAGATGTTAGGGCAGGAAACGACAGTCTTTGTAGTCGATAAACACTGCCAAGCTCAGCAACATTGCCTCAGGATCCGGAAACATGCATCAAAACATAGAGCCAGCCGACGGAAAAGTGCCGTAGTCACGTATCTGTGTCATAAGGGAACACGCATTGATGCCGCATTTCTTTTTATTGAGCTGAATTTTCAGCATTTTATGTTGCTCAGAATAGTAACATTTGAGAGTAAAATGCAAGAGAGCTTATTGACTTCAATAAATTTATTTACATAAGAATTGTAATGAAAGCATCTTTTTCTGTCTAAAAAAAACTTAACTTTTGGTTGTATTTCATCGAATTTACTGTAACACCAATTTCCTAATGTGAGCAAAAAGGAATCAAAACAAAATATGTACGAATACCTTATTTAAATATATATTATATTTATATTCTGATCTTTGCTGCGTTGGGTCTTATAAAAAAGGTTTATATTTTCATTTATATCTTCATAAATACAATACTTACCCCTTTCATCTACATGTACTTTTGTCTGTCTGTGAAAAATAAAACTTTATTTAATAAAAGAATCGCAGTGATATCCTTTAGTCAGATAGTATATAATTAAAACACTAATTGTCTTACCGGTAAACAGATAAACCTGATTTTTATGATAATGATGTATTTTAATACACATGTGAATCTCGGATATCTGACGATATGTCACAGTAAAATGTATTTGATGTGTGAAATATTCGTTTTCTCCTTTGAGAATCTTTCTCCGCCCACAATAATAATGGCAATTTGAGACACGTGCTTTTATATGTAATGACCCATATTTAAGGCAATGCCTTTCTTTTTCGCCTTAATCGAAGACCAACTGCTGTGAAAATGACTGTTTTAACTCCTTCTTGGTGCTGCCTTGTATAGGGGCTGATGGCCGACACAACACAAGGGTTTTACATTACAGTAGCTTCTCCACTGGGACTTCTCAAAGCCAAGAAGGCATCGGGGCTCAACGTTATTAAGCTCCTCTCTTAATACGGCTGGATATATTATTCTTTAAGATATCTAAATTCAAAGGCATACAGAAATAGTAAATTATAATCGTTTGACAAAATATTTATGTAAAAAATCTTATTCTAATTTAAGAGAAACAATTTTATATTCTTATTATAAATACGGCTTCCTGTCATTTTGATTCCTCAGTATTTGTTTTTGAATGGATTAAATTCTTCTTATTTATTTGTCGTTAATCTTCTTTTCTGGAAATAATGAACTCAAGAAAATAATTTGAACTTTTTTTGTGAAAAAAAACATTACTTGAAATTATGAAAACATTGTTGTTCATAGTTCAAAACTTTATATACTAAATACCTACATGTATATCTATATTGTCTTTTGACCTAAAACTCATATTTATTGAATATATATGAATTTTATGTCTATAGATACAGCTTTGGGTCTCGTCTACCGCTGCACGGCAATGTACCGACGTCATTATGACGTTTCTCTTTAACGCTCATTTTTAATCTCAGGATAAACAGGATTAACACAAAAAGGAATTAATTTAGAAATCACATTTATAAAAAGTGCAAATAATTTTAAAACTATAGCTCAAAAGATGGCAGTTTATAGCAAAAATTACATTAATCATATAATTACAAGAAGATGGGCTTATTACAGAAAAAACGAACCGATGAACTGAACATGAGTGCTGAAAAGTAACGTCAAAAATCCGCTGGTAAAGCGGTTGCCGTATGGCGAAAGACAAACTATAACGTTGTATACAATTTAGATAAACAGTTACTATGTAAACATATCTAGATAAACATGTTTACATGGTGACTGAAATTTTACCACAAAAATCAAATAGGTTAGCAAATACAAATATGTAAAATGTTATTAAAATATTTTTTATTAAAGCATTAATAGAAGTTGAAACATGACTTTTGGATCAACCGTCGTATAGATATGTACCAAACACTGATACTGCAGGACTTGTCAGAAGTACTGATTTATTATCACAAGGTGTGACATATTTAATGTAAGTACATTCAGTATAGTATCGACTGTCTCTATACCACGCGGTGATTGATGAATTTATTAATTTTGTATTAATATATTTCCCACTTAATATTTATCAAAAAGGCACTGTACAGCCGGTGTTTTTAATTTAATTTACCATTTAAGTTCAAGTCTTGAAAAAATTTAAAAGAAAAAAAACTTGTAAACAGGCTTCATGCATCCAGTTTAATAATAACTTAATATGAATGGGCATGACCGCATGTGTGATGCGTTCGTTTATTTTTCTTTTTTTTTTCTTTTTATAACAAAAATAAACTTCACTTATGAACTTGATTGCTTCTTTAAAACAAATCTATGACCTTGCAAAGCTGATGTTGTGACCTTTGCAGTTTAAGATATTTTAGTCAGCTAGGTGAACAAAAATGGTTCATCGTTAACAAAACTAGAAAAGTTTGTGGCAATAAATTTCTGAAATTTAGAAGTCTTGACACTGTTTATGTTGACTGATGAGTTTCTTTATTGTTAGAAATATATAGATTGATTATCTCTTCATTAATAATTTATTTACTTTTGAATACCATTAGCTGAGAGCACCGAGTACAAGCTTTTTTAAGAGTCCCTCAATGATAATGATGGGTCTTGCAATCCCCCAACTTTAAATTTATTTATTTATTTTATTATTATTATTGCTACTGCATAATTTAGTATTTTTCTAACAATTCACAAAATTAGATAAAAACCAAATACAAGTAAAAGGAGGAAAAATGCTCTTGCATAAGTTATTTAAAAAAAAAATATTACATGTCATTTATTTGTTGGATTTGGTCATAAATTAAAAAAAAAAAAAAAAAAAAGCAAAAAAAACATTTTTTTTTCAATTTTCAAATATCTTCCTCCTATAGATAAAAATTTATAAAACTAATCCGATTTTCACTAACATTTATTTTTTAAGTATTTACTTTCCATATAATAAATCCATATTATTATTTCATTTCCAGTTTTTCAGACAGTGGCGGATTTTATTTGAATATAATTCCTAAATTTGTCGTGAGGCAGAAGCATCAGACGAACAGGAATTTTTATATAGATCTATTCAAATTTTTGATTATAAGCACATAGAATTAAAGTAAAATTAAAAAATATATATCACACAGCAATATCACATTTTCATTTTATAAATTAAAAAAAAAGATTATTTGATATTTTCATACTTAATGTTTTTCTTGTTTTGGACAGTTAAATGAAAACTTTATGACACATCGAAAATCTTTCATGCTTGTAAAATTTATAATCAACCGATTGTTATATAATGTATACGTCTTTTTTTCCATTTTGGACTTAGTTTGTAAGCTGTATCTGATCTCTTCGAGACCCTCGCGTATTACAGACTTTCACATTTTACCGTTCAGCTAAAAGTCAATATGTGAATGTATATGAATGTCATAAATATGAGGGTGTCATTCTCACATTTTTATGTCAAGCCAAAAAGTCGGACAATACGCGTATATTGTTATTGTTTCACCAAATCTTGGCCTCATGCAATTAGCGTGAACAATCTTCAGAAATTTCAAAGTAAGTACAGTTGTGTTTGTAAGTTGCAAGATTTTCAAGCAATTATGTCTTTCAAACTCACGGTATCTTTTTGAAAATTTAAAGTTTTGCAAAATATGAAAACGGGACTTGCTTTCATTTTCTCTTTTGAGGCAAACATTGATTTCACAGGTGTGGTCAGTAAGGGATGACAAATAAAAATTCTTATGTTTTCACCAAACATAAACTATATATACGTGTCTTGCTTGTTACTTATCTGTCCCGTCCTAAATTTTCAATTAGACTGGCTGCGACAATAAAATTTGGGAAATTGATAGCAAGGTAAATTAAAATTAGAACATTACAATTTTAATGTGTACATATTCTTGAAAAACGAATTTTTTTTTTTATTGTAGGAAAACAATTATCTCATGTTATGTAATAAATTGATATTTTAGAGCATGTGTTCATTTCATAATTTAAGGAAAAAACATAAATCTTTCAAAATAAAACGTTTATATATTAATACATTGCTTATTAAAACCTGTCTTAGATTAAGATAAATCATACATCCTGACGTAGCGAGATCGTTTAAGTTTGGTAAATGACTTTGAATATAAAAATAACAGCTATTTGGCCTCAATATAAAGAGCCTAATGCAAATCAGTCTCGAATCAAAAAATCAATGTCATTCTATCGTGATAGATGTAATTTTGAAAAAATTGTCAATTTTTGCCTGATACACGAAGGTTACAACGCACTGTTCTTATTCAAATATAATTCAGCTTGACCCGATTGATTTTTATGAGTATTTTTGGAAATTCTAAGACATCGCAGCTTATATTTTAACGATTGGGTCTATATGCGTATACAAATGTAATTTCCAAAATGTTCGAACTATGCATAATTTTATGAAAATATTCTATGACTGTAAAAAGACTGATCCATTTTTTTTCCAAGTCATTCTGGTGCAATAGACAAGAGACTTAGTATGAGCCTTTGATGAGACTTGTAGATCATCTATGATCAAGACAAAAATATCTCAGAGAAATATGTTTTGCATATCACTTCTATTTTTTTTATCTGAATTGCTACAAAATGAAAGCTATTTTTCTTTATTTAAATAGGAAAACATATATAAAAATTGCATTTCTTTAAATTTTATACTAGAATTTTGTCTAAAGCTGCTTTTTAAATCTTAAAATGAAATATGTGGAGAAGAAAAACAGTGTTCAAACAAAAGAGGAGCAGAGCAAACACGAACTTCCAAAACTTCAGAGATGGAATCAGGTGCCATAGAGGAGTGAGCATCTCCTGCCGACCGGTCACACCTGCCGTGTGCTCCTCGTCATGATCGGGACACAACGGGAAAATCCGTCGACGATTCAGTGTGTATACATGTATAAAGGCCTTACACTTAGTATGAAAAAAATCAGTCAGCATTTGACTTTACGCTAAATTGATTCGACAAGGTCATTGTATCGACCATAAACCCTCTGAAATTATGACCTTAAACGAGATTGATGATATTATTGCTTCAGCAACTTGTGTGTCAATAATTTACCTCGTTTTCAAACTGCTCTTGTGTATCGAATCAACTGAGAGAAATAAACCCTATATGCAGGTGATGAAGGTATATTGCTGCACAAGTACGAGTAGTAACCCACAGTCTTGATCAAGATCACAAAAAAAGACGGACTTCGAGTAAGTCTGAGTAAGTCTGAATTCAATAATCCCTGTAAGACTTGGACGTAGATTTAATCAGAATTCAATATAATCTTAGATTTATATGAAGTTGGTAATGATAAAATTAGGTAACCTCGAAATGTAAGGCTTGGATATACTTGAGATAATTTACCTCGTTTTCAATAATGATGCATCAAATAATCTAGATATATACTGTAAAATTATAAAGGTATATTACTGCATAAGTAAGGGAAGTTGACGATAGAAAAGTTAAAGTCATCACCTTTATCAGAGAGCTCGGACTTAGGTATTCAATAATGATCGAGAAAAATTTAATTTACGAAGAATGATTTAATGTCTTTTTAATTTTGTGCTTTTATTTTTTTTTTAAATTAGTTTTTTTTTATTTACTATAAAGTTAAATAGCTGAATAGCAAAGACAAGTTCATTTTCATGACTACATGTAGATGCATTAGCCCAGTTTCATGGGAAAATTGGGATCTTTTTTGTGAATAGATTAATATTTTTAAACTTAATTTCAAGATTTTTTTTAAAAATACATTTTTTTAATTCTTCTTTCAAATCAATGATGCTGGATGTCTATGATTATTTAAAAAAAAAAAGCAGTTATTATATTATACCCCCATCTATTGTTTGTCTTGTTTGTACATGTTGGACTTAAAGTATGCTATGACTAAATTTTCTATATAATTATTTCATTGCAGGTATTCCGCTATGTTTGAAGTTAGCTATTAAAATGCCTATATATTTTTTGTTCAAATATTGCCACATAAAAATTCATACATCATGTTATATATGTTTTTATCATTTGATTTCCTTATGACTCTCTTTAAATAATTTCTGTGAATTTGTCTTCGAAACAGGTTGTCTGTCAGACATATGGACGTACATGTACTAATATTTAGAATCGTACAGAAAAAATCAAACGCTGAGACATAAAGTGACAGATAGCTGAATTAAGTAGACATCAAGGTATGCCTGTACATCGCCAGGTGATGTGTTCATGGGGTGAACAAAAAAATCCTCTGTCTCTTTTCAGGTTCAGGTAAAAACCAGTTCATGGCAAGAGCCAAAGTTCATCTGGTGTGGCCATTCCAAGAAATTTCCCTTTTTAAAAGAAAATATACTCAAGCTTTTTTTAAATAAAAAAAGCAATTAACATGAATGATTTATTTCATATGCATTTTACAGATTCGCTGTTATTACCAACCGCTCTGTGTGTCATGTCCTTATTTAGAAATATGTTGAATCATTTAAAATTATTTATTTGTACTGTACAAAGTTAGTAAGTATATATAATTTATGTAATTATTTTTCAATATACATCAAGGAATTAGTGATTTAGAATGTACATGTATTTTTCAAATACTTGTATACTGGTAGAAGTATATTTACAAGGTAATCTCTCATCAGACAGCAGTAATCTAGTCAGTTCCTGTACCAATAAAAGTTCAATGTCGACCTTCCCCGGAAAGTCCATCTCCAGATCTCTCCCGATAGGAGATGGTAAAATTAGACATCATTGATATAGACCCTCAGTCGGACAGTCACGCGAGAGGGCCAGCTCTCCATGACACCTTCATTTACTTTGACGAATTCCCTCTCGTGCCATGGACATAACTCGCCATATTTCCGATATTAAAACGACAGAAAAATACATAAAGTTAAACAAAACGTCCCGGAACTTGCCATATTCACTGACGCCGATGGCTGCTTCAAGAAACCCGATTCCAAATTCATTATCTCGACAAATTACAGAGAAAAAAATGCCCGCACATTGTATCACCATTGTCATAACTAGCATGTCAGAATGGAACAAGTCGAATATTAACCGTGTCACGACTCGAATGATGGGCCATTGGTATCATGGTCAAAACAATGCATTTATATACATTGAATTTTTGCATGTTTAAAATTAAAATCTTTTACACTTTTTATACGAAAAAAATTGGCAAAATAAGTACTAGTATCAAATATGTGTATTTTCTACCTAATGAAATACAAAATATATTTTAAAGAAAAAATATCGAAACTTTATTTTGTTCATAAAAATCTTTGACGAAGAACTAAAACTGGATGTACATTTACTTTTTATATACATTTTATATTTAAAATGTATAGTCATTTTACATTCTAACTTAAATTTTATTCTTCATTGAATATTTTCCACCACAGATAATTCATTGGTGGGCATTAAATATATAGAAACCTTTAAATTGCGATTTCGCCGCAATCAGATTCCAATTTATCTCGTTTTCTCTTCTGTCTCCCAGCGTAATCCAATTTCACGTTACAGCACGAGGACCAACAATTCGGTTACCAATAAAGTCCGGACATTCTTTCACCAATCTGAGCATAATTTGTTGTTAACCAGTTTTTATTCACAATTTGCAATCGATGAAGGAATGTTTAGTTTATTACTAGCACTTAATATTCAGTCCTATTACTTGTTCTTCGCGCGCAGAGAGATAAAAAGTAAACGAATGGATATCAAGGAAAGTCTCGAGGGACGACGCACCGCTGTGTTATTACGCGCGAACTAAATATATTAGACAAACTTAATTTTCTCTTAATTAACAGGACAATATATCGAAATTTAAGCGCTAAAGTCCAAGGAGATTTTACCTAAAAAATAAAACCCAAATCTAATAGACGCCTTACAGTTTTCTAAGGACTATTTCCCATGTGTGCGGGGATTAGATACGTTATTATTTGTGACTACAGTGTTTCTGAAAAGAACGAATGTAGTTGAAATGGTTGAAGAAATAAAGCTATGAATGATTAATGCAGCTTTCCACATGCATACATATTTTTACAGCTTCCAAAAAATCGTGTGTTATAAAATTCATCAATAGTCGCAGCAGCATATTCTTTTCAAATAACTAACTTTTGTATTGTTGAACAAAAAAAGTTTCATTAATAAAACATTTAGCCATTGTTATTGAATCATAATGATTTAAAACTAAGGTTCATCCACTGTTAACAAAAATTAAATAAATACAACAAGATAGCGTTGATCATTGAATCACTATTGAGCTCCAGAAAACTAACCATTTAAACCATCCGCCCTCACCTTCGCAAATTTACCTATGGAATGAATTGTACAGCTACCCAAGTTATACTGTATAACCTGAGTTGATCTAAAAACATAAACTGTTTCAACCCATGTTATAACTTGCACATGTGAAGCTATTAAATCCACTCCTTATAATTTAATTTTCCATAATTATGTGCAGACAATAAAACAATTTTTGCTTAAAATTGAGCACACATCATGCTTATATATCATTTAACGTGTTATTTGATTTGTTGTTAAATCAACAATTTAACAATTGTGTTAAAACCAAGATTAAAGTATAATAACTTGTTTACACTTTTCCCCGCTACTCTTTAAAGTTGTATATATCATCATCTTTAGATCTTAATTAATGCAAGAGTAGAATTTTACCATCTAGAAATTTACAAATAAAAAAATAGCCACAATAAACCTAATGTAGAGCTCTGTATTAGCATTATTCTTATATTTTTAAAGTAATGACATTAATAAAACGTGCGTGCATGTAGGAGTATTATTTATTTATGGGATATACAGTGTATATGTCCTTAAAACTAGGAATTGGGAATATTGTAGCAGGTCAACGCCTCAAAATTTGTACTTTTGGATATTTTTTTTTTACATCTGTAGAAAGTTGTATGTATAAGCATTTCTAGAGAACTTACAGAACGAATTAAAGAAAAAGACAAAAAATAGAAAGATACAAGACAGACAGGCTGAATGAAGGGTTGCAGGTTTGAATGAAGAAGAACTGTGGGTGAGCAGTTTGTGAATGATCATATAATTATTTCCGAGTTTTAATGTAATGTGTAGTGTCAAGTTATAAAGTTTGTATTTACTCCCATCCGGTAATTTCAATATTTTAACATGATATTTGTTTTGTGATACACCCACCCATAGTCAGACATTCTCTGGAAGACTGATTATACACAAATTAATTAACCCCCCCACCCCTCGGAAACTAACTTTATACATATAGTTAGCTAGTCTTCCCGGCAGAGGGGGGAAGAGGGGGACTCTTACTATTTGGAAACGCTGATAGGACTTGAAAATTTGAGGTTTTGCGAGTATTGCTATTACTGATTCTAATGTACACAAATAAGGCTACTGTAGTGCATTGAAATACCGAAGTAATATTATGAAAAATAATACTATAAACAATCAATCAATCAATTTTCACATTTGGTCAGAAGAAAGCCAAATATGACATCGTCATTATCATTTATACAGTATCTTATCGTTAATGAGGGCTTCGTTTCTGATGAGTGGTCTTTTTGATTAATCCGATGCACGTTGCTGTCAGCAGGAGCAATAAAAAGAAAATATATAACAATGAGGCTCAAAAGAAAATGTAACAAACCAAATTATAATGAATATTATCAGCGTTTATGAATAAAATTCTAATATATCCTAGTCAAAATAATTGTGTTGACGGATATGTGCATTTTTTCAGACTGTACTTTTCTTCAACTTTGCTAGTACAGAGAAGGTGTCGAAAAGAATGCAAATTTCGTTCGAGATAGACAGCTTATTAACCGCATTTATCATAGGATTTTAAAAAGGGGTTTTCGTGGTTGATTGTAAACAAGTATAAAATGTCAAAAGCCTCATAGACTTCGACTGATGGATTGGAAACTATCATCTCTATTTGTGCACGCTAGAGAACATGAATAGGTCTGAAGATCCCTATACCTGTGTTGCCGTATGTTGACGACCAAGTCAATATGCCATTTCGCTAAGATGGACTATGTTGAAATAGTTAAATACTTTATTGAGCATTACTTTTTTTTTTTTACTTTCCTCATAAATAGACTTTTTGTGATAAAAAAAATTTGGGGAGAGGAAGAAAGATGTTAAAAGGAAGAATTACACCTGTATCTACAGAAAAAAAGAATTCTATAATTTCTTTGGTTTAAACAACGTGCAGAAAGGAAAGCAAGTATTAAAATATACAAGTTGGAATTTTTAAAATGAAATCAAAGGGTAAAATAAGATTCGAAATAATAACTGTCGGTGTAATTTTCAAATACATCCAATTTTAACATAGCTACGCAAATTTTATGCATTCATAAAACACCCTGTTACGATTTGGCAGAATAAATAACAAACGTTTTACGGGAAGAATTTTGGTCGACAATAGCGCGCGACTTTCCCCCTACCGTTCGTGGACGTCATTAAACATTCTTTATGCGATATTTGAGTCAGGGTCCATGGGTGGGCAAGCTATGATTCTATCATCAAGGATTTTGATACTATATTTTACTAACTTCTGTGTTTTTCTGGGTCATATAATTTGTACCTTTTACACGGTTTCACATTTCGTACGATTCGCAACCTCTTCATTTACATATGGATGTATACGTGACAAGCGAAGACAGGCTCGAGCATTGGCTTTTTGAAGAGGTGCATTGTTCCTTCTGTCTGCAACGAAAAAAATGGACAATGCATTTACCGTGATTTCTGTTAAGTTTTTATAAGCCCAGAAGGCTACTTTGAAATAGGAGAGGTCACAGTTTGGTGAGAAGTTTTCAGCGGATTTTTACACACGTTTGTGATGATTTATCATGCTGTAATGTAAAACCCCTCGTCCTCCCTCGCCGTATTCCGATATCGATTTATATTGTTTTAATGACCTAATAACTACGTCACTTGCTTCATAAGCTCTGTGCATGATGTATATCTTTTTAAGACCTTCTATATAAAATTTAATCCATTTCAGTATTCATTACCTTAATTTGAGCGACCACCAACGGTGAGAGAATATTACATGCAGTTTTTCTGTATTCTTTGTGCAATAGTATTTTCTGGCATTTATATGCTTCTTCAATCTCTCTACAACAATCAGAAATTCAGATTTGCATAAATGTATAAATAATTGTGGATTAGCACAACTTTATTGCTTAGACAACATGTTCGTTTTCACAGAAATGCAAAGTATTCAGCAAAAAGAGAAATAAAGAATACGTTGGTCATTAAATTCGATAGTCTCATTCAGCACACGTAAATCTCACGTTCGTGGCAGACATGAAAATCAACCGCTGTTATAATTTTTATTCAGAATCGTACAACTTTTCATAATGCAAAATGGCAAATCATCAGAAAACGCACTGCTCTCTCCGTGCTTTACAACATCAGGTTTTTTGTCTAGTCCTGTAGAAAAGATCCTAAATCTTTTGTTTCCTCGCTTATATGGTGTTTCATATCAAAGTTGTTGATAATTTATCAGATATTAGGGCTTTAAACTTCTTCAAACACTGTGTCACGTAAATTTCATTTAAATGTGGTCTCCTATTACTCAACCCCTGAGATCTTTTAGAAGTTCCGTGTAGAATGCGCCGAGAACACGATTGTAGGAAGGTTACTCTGTAATTGCTTTTGACAGAGTGTCTGATATTGTGGGGTGTTCGTCTTCTTGTATCCCAACAATGTGTAAATCTTGTAAAATTACTGGGTGTAAAGTCGTTTGTTAAGTTTGGTTTGTTGACAGTTGGCATGATTTAAGGGAGGGTTGCTGAAAAGGAGCATCGCAGAGCGTGAGATTACATGCCTCTACCTGTATCAAAGGATACCTACGTCACTTCCGCCGCATTACACCTTTTCTCAACCTACACCCTTTTTTCGCAAAAATCAGTTTATACTTTTCTGGTTTAATTTGCAAGAGAACCTGGGGGCAGAAAACTCATTCTGTCACCGACACAATCAGATGGCTTGAGCAATGAAGTTTTGGCTTCATCGAAGTGGAAGTGATTTGATGTTAACTAGCTCGTCTTAGGCGATCAATACTCAATTATAAAGTGAATGATTTTATATTATATAGTGTGGCAGGCCCGCCAACTTCCGAGAATGTACAACCGTTCGGCATGCATGCAACTGTCAAGTCATTGGTTATTTATAGTAACATGGTTTGGGGCCTACCATAAATAAAAAGACAAAAAAAATGAATTTCGAAATTGGGTCATGTACTTTTCCTTTCTTTTAAAAATTGACGTTGTTAGAATATTTTATTTTTTTCTATACGCATTTCAGTAAATATATAGTGCCTGCAATTGTTCTCTGCCCATTGCCGTCAAATATGAAAGTTATTGTCATAATATGCAAATTTTTTTTGTAATATCTAAATACTATTACAGGGAAGTGCTATTTATCTAAATGTTCTGAATCTAAGTACGTTTTGAAAATTGCACAGCATTGCTCATACGAGTATTTACTAAATTACTAATCATTGCTTTTGTTACACTGAAAGTTTAAAAAATTTTCGATTTTAACTTATCTATAACAATCTAGATTATCATAGATAAGTTTAAATTGATAAATCTTAACTTTTAATGTAATACAAGTTTAAATTGATATTTAAACTTTTAATTTAGCACTTAAACTCAAGGTACAAAAAAAAATTTCTTAACATTTACGATAAGGGGAAAGAGGAAATGAAAACATTCCCTTGACATAATGATAAAGACTTATTATCCAGTTTTTCATTTTCTGGAATGGTCAGGCTCTGTGGTACCTCCATTCAGAGAAACGGTTATCTGGCGGTTAATTTCGTCTTTGGTTGATTTTGACAAGACAACGAGGAATGTGGGAAATGGGATAAATGTAGTGCTACAATGGTGCCATTGTTGTAGAACTTGGTTCAAGAGGTCTGTTAACGAATCTTTGACAAGGAACTCTTGTTTGACTGTCCGTTTCTTCTGTTTCACTGATAATTAAACAACACATCACAACAATGTCAGCTAAAGAAATAGGCATAATCAGAATGCCAATTTAAAATGTTGAAATTACCATCACCTTTTTTTAAAACCAGAACTAGCACTGTTGTTTGATAAATTAAGAGTGAAATAAAATATTTTTGCAAGGGTTTTCTCATAATTTAATTCAAAATTATCGTAATAGTATTTTTAACCACTAGGTGGAATCTCGCGCAAGCGGGCATAATTGACCACTGGTAATGAAACAAGTCCAAATTATTTTTTATCAAATCTTTTATTATAACTTCTTTTTGATTTTACAGACCGTTGAATAAAATATCATAGCAAGAAGAAATACGAATTTTAGTACTTCAAATCATTCCTATTTCAAAATCCTGAAGTTACTGTTGGAGCAGACTTAGAGAAATGTCCGCCCCCTTTATGCATAAATGTTATCTTTTTCTGGTATGATGAAATTATATACACTTGTTTCCAAATAGTTAAAAAAGAAATCGGAATTCAAAAATCATTTTGAGCACCTACAAGACCCTTCCAAGCAGGCTCCAAAATGTGAAAAGGCTTCTGCGAAAATTGGAAGAGAAGTTCAGGAAAACAGAACTTTGAAGAAAAACGACGCTTTTTGACCCCCCAATCACTCCAGGGAAGAGAGTGGAAATTCCAAGTCATTGTTGCACATCTATCGGACTATGCCAATCATTTTCCATAAGATGAGTTGGTTACTGATAAAAGGAAGCAGGTTGTTCAAGGAAAACATCGTTTTTGACCCCCAATCGCCCCTTTGTGAAAATCGAAATTCCAATAGGCCGGGTTATCAAAAAATCATATTCCAAATTATGAATTGGAAAAGGAGAACAAACAAGAGGCCCAGGGGCCACAGCGCTCACCTGAGCACATCAGCTAGGAAAAAACACATCAGATCAGAACTGAAAGTTAATTTAAGTTGGGGGGGGGGGGGCTTGAATTTTAACCCCCAAGGGAATCATAATTTGAACGAACTAGAATCTACATTACCTGAGGATGATTCCATACAAATATTACTAATCCTGGCTTTGAAGTACTTGAAAAGAAGATTTTTAAAGATTTTTCCTATATATTCCTATGTAAAACTTTGATCGGCCATTTTGGCCCCGCCCTACCCCCGGGGGTCATGACTTGAACAAACTTGAATCTATACTACCTGAGGATAATTTCACATGAGTTTCATCTTTCCTGTTTCAATGGTTCTTGAGAAGAAGATTTTTTAAGATTTTTTCTATATATTCCTATGTAAAACTTTGATCGGCCATTTTGGCCCCGCCCTACCCCCGGGGTCATGACTTGAACAAACTTGAATCTACACTACCTGAGGATGATTCCACATGAGTTTCATCTTTCCTGGCCCAGTGGTTCTTGAGAAGAAGATTTTTAATGATTTTTCCTATATATTCCTATGTAAAACTTTGATTGGCCATTTTTGCCCCGCCCTACCCCCGGGGGTCATGACTTGAACAAACTTGAATCTACACTACCTGAGGATGATTCCACATGAGTTTCATCTTTCCTGTTTCAATGGTTCTTGAGAAGAAGATTTTTTAAGATTTTTTCTATATATTTTCTATGTAAAACTTTGATCGGCCATTTTGGCCCCGCCCTACCCCTGGGGGTCATGACTTGAACAAACTTGAATCTACACTACCTGAGGATGATTCCACATGAGTTTCATCTTTCCTGGCCCAGTGGTTCTTGAGAAGAAGATTTTTAATGATTTTTCCTATATATTCCTATGTAAAACTTTGATCGGCCATTTTGGCCCCGCCCTACCCCCGGGGGTCATGACTTGAACAAACTTGAATCTACACTACCTCAGGATGATACCACATAAGTTTCATTTTTCCTGGCCCAGTGGTTCTTGAGAAGAAGATTTATAAAGATTTTTCCTATATATTCCTATGTAAAACTTTGATCGGCCATTTTTGCCCCGCCCTACCCCCGGGGGTCATGACTTAAACAAACTTGAATCTACACTACCTGAAGATGATTCCACATGAGTTTCATCTTTCCTGGCCCAGTGGTTCTTGAGAAGAAGATTTTTAAAGATTTGTTCTATATATTCCTATGTAAAACTTTGATCGGCCATTTTGGCCCGCCCTACCCCCGGGGGTCATGAATTGAACAAACTTGAATCTACACTACCTGAGGATGATTCCACATGAGTTTCATCTTTCCTGGCCCAGTGGTTCTTGAGGAGAAGATTTTTTAAAAATGCCAATAATTTTTCTCTAAATCATGATTATCTCCCCTTGGAAAAGGGCGTGGCCCTTCATTTGAACAAACTTGAATCCCCTTCACCCAAGGATACTTTGTGCCAAGTTTAATTGAAATTGGCCCAGTGGTTCTTGAGAAGAAGATGAAAATGTGAAAAGTTTACGACAACGACAACGCCGACAACGACGACGACGACGACAACGCCGACAACGACAACGACAGACAACGGACAAATTGTGATCAGAAAAGCTCACTTGAGCCTTTGGCTCAGGTGAGCTAAAAATGTGTAAACGGATCGGAGTTCATGAAACCAGGTATTTTTTTTTTTTTAGAAAAACACCTTTTTGAATCCCAGTTGGCCTCTTGGGAGGAAATGAAAATTCAAAATATTTTAGCATATGTCCATGGCACCTTCAATCATATTCCAAACTGTTATTTTCATATGATTCACATAATTATGTGATATGTGAATCATATGTGTATCATATGTGAATCATATGATTTGCTTCATATGATTCACATATGATGCTTTTTATGATTTTCATATGAAACCAATCATATGATGCACATATGATACACATATGTTGATCATATGTGGCGAAGTTGCCTGTGTATTCTAAGTGCTCGTTTTTCTACCATTTTCTTTTATTTTCTGAAACAACCGACTTCATGTAAGTTGTTGGAAAGGAATTTATTAAGAAACGTATCTTAAAAATTTAACAATTCAAAATTTCAAAACTAAAAATATATAAAGAGAACACACATTTATTTCCTTTATTCAGTCTTATAAATTCATTTGACAAAAAGAGTTAAGATATTTGAAAAGCCTACGGATGAGCATGTTTTTGTTTGTTTTTTAACGTCCTTTTTATGAGAATTTTTCATTCATATATATGACGCCACCACTTGCCAGTGGAGAGCTGCAAATTGAGTCCTATGTTCGGCACTCTATGCCTATGAGCAGTGAGGGATCTTTTTCGTGCCAGCACCTATACTGCGACACAGCACCTCGGATTATACGTTCTCATCCGAAGGACCGGTCTCCACGTCCCACAGTGGGATTCGAACTAGCGCCGTAAGGATTTCTTCGCGACTCTAGAGCAGACGCTCAAACCACTGCGCCACGAGGGCGACCAGGTAACCTGATATGGAATATTAAAGTTTACTTTGTCAAATTTTAAGCCTTAAGTGTTCCTATCCAAGGAGAAAAAATTTGTTGACATTGAAATGACCTTGACAAAAATAAAACGCTATAAGAAAGAACTTTGTATAAAATTGCATTTCTGCTACTTATTTTGACTATTTTATTGACATAAATGTTAGCAAGACGAATCGCGTCCTGTACTCTTCTGTATGTCCTGGTTAAATCAAGATTTGCCTTTCAAACCATATATATCAATCTTTTATTTTTGGCTTTACTTGCCTATACTTCATGACTTAAAAAAGCCATTCATTTTCTTTGTTTAAGTTTAAGACATTCTCATTTCAAAAACGGATCATAGAAAAAAATATTTAAGTGGGTCAAAGGAAGAAAAAGGGGGTAAAAAAATGACAATTTAGCATTCCAAAACATAAACTTTTTTTCAGATTAAACATTGTCATGCAACTTCCTTTTTTGCATATTTAAAAAGAAGAATGTTTAAAATGTTCGTGTGAAGGCGGACATGATAACATCTGTCATCTGCCTACGGCTAAGGTCAAGGTCATTCAAGCAGAATAAGCCAATCAAATTGGAAAATTACAGGCTGCATTGTAACCAATCACCACCCACCGTTAAGCGATGTCAGAGCTGATTCCTACAAAGAGCATTTATATCATTTAACACCAAATTTCGTCTAAATGGTCAGACTGAAGAGGGGTTATTAGCGTCATCCATAAAACGGCCTGACAAGTATAAAAACAAGCCAGGGAAAGACATGAAAAAGATGTGAATTTAATACCAGTCATTTTGTACATCTGTACAAACATCTTTATCAAAGCCTGCTATTTTGAACCTAGTTATCAATTAAACCATGTCTTTTAAAATCGAGTAAAGGTGTGAAAGAATCGTGGACGTCTTCTTTGTTTCAGAAAGACTGTCACAGCCGTCAAAATACCGTAAATTTTTCAATGGTTCTTATTTATCATGCAAAAATTTTCAACCTTTCTTTTTTATTTCTCTCTTGTATTATAGCCTTGTTTAAAAGTTTTGTTTCCTAAAAAAACAAAAAAAAAACAAAGCTGTAATGGTAAGGAAATAAATACATGTTAATTCTCTCTTTATATTTGCTGAGTTTCCGTTAAATGTCAAATGAGTGTGCAAGTGTCACACTGTCTTTTCAAGGAGACAGAACTGGCCTAAGAAAATTCCTAGAACAATATCGGAAATGAGAAAAAGCAGGACAGGAAGACAACAGTGCCGTGCCGACACGTGCACAAACGTCAACGTCTTGAAGACAGCGTGTGTGTTATTGACAGAAAGGCGAGCGCCATTGTAGCTAAGTGACTCGCCCGTATTCACACCCGATGGGCAATGGCCGCTGCTCATATCAAACCAACGGTTCGCTCTTAATCGCACAAAAGTATTTATACGATAACAATATTGGTTTTCAAAATAATTTAATTGGATTATTGTCTTAAAAGTCAATTGCATTTGTTGTCTGTGATGACCCGATTGTCGTGGATGGCATCCATGCAGTGCACACATATCGCTGATAGCTATAATTATAACAAACTAGAAAAGCTGTAGGTCCGCAAAATATTACTAATACTTTATAAAAACTAGTACTTTAAAAAAAAGAAGAAACTCATTTACCATTGAGTTGTATAAGAATTTCATTTCTCAATTTCAAAATATGTTTTGCTAAGATACCGGTATACATAGTATTTATATATCTTTTATATAATTTTCCCGCTTCGATGTTTTCAAAAAAAAAAAAAAAACTCATTTACCATTGAGTTGTATAAGAATTTCATATCTCAATTTCAAAATATGTTTTGCTAAGATATACATAGTATTTATATATCTTTTATATAATTTTCCCGCTTCGATGTTTTCAAACTAATGTTCAGATATCATTGATTCATGTCTCTCAGAGTGCCTTGTCGCTGAAAAAAAAATCATTTAATATCTTTTAGTCAGTCGGACAATAAAAAGGCAATAGGAGGCCAAAAAGACAATGAATAAAACGTCACCTCACAGACAGCTCCAGCAACTTTATGCAGAACGGAAGTGGAGATCGCGCCACGTAACGACGCAGTTAAACGGGCGTTATTGGGCCTTTAATCCTCGGGTTCTTCTGAGGAGAATTATATTACATGGCGAACAATACCCCGCTTTGTTTCCCAGGTCCGCTCCACAAAGATAAGCCTGGACCGTGCGACGTTATCGGTCATTTTTGGAGATCAACGTGCATTAGGAATATGCAAATGGGGACCAGTTTAGATTGATGATAGAGGATAACACAGGCTTGAAAAATGGCGTTTTCCTTATCTTCACTCTTCAGTTTGCTCCCAAAGAGACCCAAAAATACCGAATGTGCGTTAATAAAGCGAAAAGATTTTTCCTCCGATCTTAAGCCGTCATCTGTCAACTTCACTCTCGGATTAGGGATCATGCTTTTTCTTCGGCTATTTTCGCTTGCCTTCCCTTAACATTCATTTGATTTTCTTTTTGATATGGCTCAACTTAAATTCCTATAACAAAGCAGTGACCATTCCGGAGAGAACCAAGACAGATTGAAAATGTTTGGTAATGTAAAGACGATTAATTGAGCTTGCATATATATATACGTATAGCTTACCATCAGTAAGTGTACACACATGACGTCATGTATCGTTCTCGGAAGTACTCTCAAAATATGCATTATACATAAGAAACAAAATACCAACATAACTCGGTTTGATTAATGGTTAATTACACTAGCTGTTTTAAGGTTTAAGAAATTGTGGTTCTTACCCATCCACTTGTATAATCTTTTAACAGGTTGGGGGGAAACGTAAATTCCGCTATAATAGTAGTATTTCACTATTACAGTGAAATTACGCTATATTTCCAGTGGTGGATACCCTCAATTTCACCCGATACCATGCAAGGCGTTTGAACCGCACGTCATGGTGGGTATTACAATGAACAAAAACTGTCATGCTTGCATGTTTTGAATTTTAATAAATTTTCTACCGTTGCGTTTGAAAATGCGAGCACTCTTTTTTTAACGGAAGTTGCATTTTTAACATAGCAACCGATGATTGCGGGGATATATAAGCCTGTTTGAATCTCACTTATTGCGCATTAATGTGCACAAATTAATGTTTTTACAATTGTCAACTTAAACTGGAAAGGGTTTATTGAATTAAACAAGAAAAAGATTATTTCTGTCTGCATGGTTACGGGTATGGAGGCCCGTTATGGTAAACGGAAAGACCCATTATAGCAAACATGAAAAAAGAGTGTATTGATAAACTCGATATCTTTTCTCTTAACAAAATCAATTTATAATAAATAATCCAAAAATTACATATAAAAGATCCCAGAAAATATATCTACTTTTCAATATCGGCTGGTTAATTGTTTATTTCAGAAAAAAAGACTCAATTTATTTCGGTGTCGGTAATATTTAACAAGAGTGTCTGTAACCTTATTTTAACACATGTTCAAATAATTATAATTGAACAATCTTTTTAACTCCGCACAGATGTATCTTTTTTAACATTTTATGGTTATGAACTTAGGCAAAAATGATTTAACTTTAAAATCTGAGAGAAATAGCTATAGTTTTTTTTTTTTTTTTTTTTTGTTATTTAAAAAAAATATTCATATCTAATTATATTCATATGAAATGAAAGTATATAGCAAAAAATCACACTAAAAGTATTAATTTTTCAGACTTTTAGATTTATGCCATTGTATTATTGTTTAAACTACAAGGAAACTTCAAATAACAAATCATCACTGCTCAGCATAAGAAGTGTCTAAAATATCTTCGACTCAATTCATATTTTCCACAATTAAAAATTGTTGTAAAACATCAAATTAGCCGCAAACAATTTAGCATTTGAAAAAGTACTTTCACAATTCTGAAAGCATATCCATGCAATGGAAGTGCAAGATATTCAAAGCTGAAGAAGAATCTTGAAAAGCGTATATTTTCATTTACAATCAATTCTTTTATCATAGACTTCATAGGCGTCAGAACCGCCTAGCCCCCCCCCCCACTTTCTTGCAAGGATAGACATTTTCTTTGTATTGAAAATTGGGGTTTATATTTTTTGTTGGTTTAACCCCCCCCCCCCCCCCACTTTCAATTAGCCACCCTTTCAATTTGCTTCAGACTCCTATGGACTTTATTACATCGATGAATATATATCTGATGAGCAAATGCATTAAAATATGTATATCCGTACTTATTTTAAAAAAAATTATTTGTATTGCTTTGAAGACAGTCTGAAATAAAAATGACCGAACCACGTGCACCCTGGATCTTGATCATGCACGTGATAATTCCTATGTTTTCTGCAAAACAGGCTATGCTGCAAGGCACTGTGCAAAATGTGAAAACGAAATTATTCTTGTATCATTGGCAGCATTCGCAGCTATAACATATTCAAAACAATTTTTACGAGTTGAAGAGTTTTTGATTTTTTATTAACCATGCACTTTATGCACCACGTCATTATGATGCGACCGGAAAATCAAAATTTCCTTTTATATATATGTAATACAAATGTACCTTTTGTAAACTCTTTTTACGAGTATATACATGTAGTCAAAAATTATCAAATAACTTGATGAGAAATGACAATGAAATTGAAACATTATAACAATAATATTTTAAATTTTACTGATGATTTTCTACATGCTATCAATGAAGAATTATAATACTGAACTTTTACAAAAATAACTTCTCATTTTCCATGTTCACTATTTAAAAACCATGTACAAAAAGATCGGCTGCAGCAGCGGTCGATAATAATGGGTCTTTCCGTTTACCATAACGAGCCTCCATACCCGTAACCATGCAGACAGAAATAATCTTTTTCTTGTTTAATTCAATAAACCCTTTCCAGTTTAATTTGACAATTGTAACAAACATTAATTTGTGCACATTAATGAGCAATAAGTGAGATTCAAACAGGCTTATATATCCCCGCAATCATCGGTTGCTATGTTAAAAATGCAACTTCCGTTAAAAAAAGAGTGCTCGCATTTTCAAACGCAACGGTAGAAAATTTATTAAAATTCAAAACATGCAAGCATGACAGTTTTTGTTCATTGTAATATCCACCATGACGTGCGGTTCAAACGCCTTTCATGGTATCTGGTGAAATTGAGGGTATCCACGACTGGAAATATAGCGTAATTTCACTATAATAGTGAAATACCACTATTATAGCGGAATTTACGTTTCCCCCCAACCTGTTTAAGGAGGCTTAATTAAAATGTGCAGCATAAAAGCCAGGTATTTACATGTAAAATGTAATTGCTTGAATTATTAATTATACTAAATAATAGTGTTCGAACAATTAGTATACTGAAGGATAAAATGTTTAAAATGCTTTACCTCTGAAGAAGCTGCATATTGCACATCAGCATCTGAAATATAAACCCAGTATCTAACACCAAGTTTTGTTATTGTATACATCTTGAAATAAGTTCTGAATGTACCTCTTATAGAAAAGTAACATGTAGCAACTGAGGAACATCCATGGTTCTATTTGGTCAACGTAAGATTTATAGTAACTTCGGAATCGAAATGTTCTAGCATCACTTTAAAAGTTTTATTATATTTATTTATTTATTCACCAATCAAGGGCCCGCAAGGGGCAACGACAACTAAAAAACAAACAATATAATCATGATTATAACAACATTGACTAGTAATGGTTGCATCAGGTGCAAAATTGACTTGATCCTCACTTGTAAAAGTTCTCAGTTTTGAAATACTGGTATAGTTCACGACGAAATATAAGCACCACGTATAATGTAATAATAATACAATATAAGGAAAAAACCAAGCTACTTTATACTGCAATGATCAGACGGATAATAGCAAACAAGTACATGTAATCATATTATCAATCAATATTATTACAAAAAGTATATATATTTTGTTGGCCTGGTAGCATAGGTACCAAGAAACGATGCCTATTGAGCAGTCTGGATAAAATGAAACTCTGAGAAACCAGCTTGCTCGGTCCTGTACCCCAAGCACCCAAGACAGCTTGCAGGAGGTAAACTTCATTTGTTGGCCTAACTACTTGGAGCACCAAGGGACGGTGCCGAATGAACAGTGTGACAATGCAGACTGTCAGTCTTGTACCCCAAGTAGCCAAGACAGCTTGGGGGTATAAAGGATCCTAGTAATTAACTTAAAATGTAATGCATAAAGATACAATTCTTCAGAAATCAGATTCCATTGTTCTGAATCATTTTACAAATTTGAGTAAGAATTTCAACATTTTCATTGGTCATTAACCATATTAATTTTTGGTCATTGTCCATCTTATCAAAATTCTTACAATATTTTTCTATTATCTTATACAAAATAGCCCTTTCTTCCTTTGCATATAATATGAAATTTTGAAACATGTATACAGCACTAGCGGTTGGCACTGCATGTACATGAAATTCTGTACTAAGTAAACTGACGCTGATCAATAATATCATTAAGATTTTTTAAGCGATCATCATGTATTTGCTCAATTTGATGAGAGTTATATATGTTTCTTCTAAGTATATAAGAAATGTAGCCTATATTCATTTTATATAATTTTCTAAAAAATTTTACCACAAAACATTTTTTATCGGCCAGTTCAGATATATGGGGACAGTTTCTCAAGAAAAATTTAAAATCACAAGTTTTTACCAAATTCTATAGCCTAAAAACTTAGGACTTTTCAACTTTATATATACAACCATTTCCCACGGTAAATTAAAGTCCAGATTATTTCTATATAGGCCTAATATATAATATCATTGTCAGCTTCTTCATCAATAAAAATAGAACTTGTAATTTACTTACATTGTCATTGGTCATTTACAAAATTGTTTTGTTAAAAACATGTTGATTGTACACACAAGTACCCTAAAGATGCTTGAGTTTCTGATTGACAATATCTATGTGGTTTTTGGATACCAGGTCTTCCGACAATCTATTATAACGTGTAACTTTAGGGTTCGGTTTTAAGGGATACAGGGTCTTAATATTATATAAGTTTATAAATGAGACTTTCCTATAGCTCTATCTGAGCATACAATTAATAACTGGAATTAATATTATTTACAACTATTATAATATATTATTTATTATTTATACATGGGACCCTTGTCCATGTTATTTTTTTTTCATATTAGCAAAGGGATACAACCGGAGGTTTTTTGTCTATTATGACTGGGCTCCCTGCACATGGTTCCGAAACCAAGTTCCTTTTGTAACGAGTACTCGGTACCTCACCCTTACTCAGGATTACTACACCTTGCATTTACAAGGCCGTAACTACCATTGAGGCAAGTGAGGCAAATGCCTCACTAAATTTTTAGAGTTTTTTGAAAAGTGAAAAAGTTTTACGTGGTACTTATGTGTGTCTTCGTGCTAAATCAATATTTTCAACTTTTATTTCCATTTCTGTCAATCCTTCATCTCAATAGGTGCCTCATTTTCATTTAGAGCACATGTAAAATTTAATTCAAAATGTTTATTTTGTAAATTATTTGATTATTTAACACCCCATCTAAGAATTTCTCATTCATATTTAAACGCTTGCCGATGGAGGGCTGCAAGTTTTAAATCGGTACTGGGCTTCCAGGATCACTGAAGATGATTGAACGGTGAGGGGTCTTTTTTGTGCCATCACTTACTGTGACATAGGATCTCGGATTTTACGGTCTCATCCGAAGAACCTGTCTCTACATCCCGCAGTGGGATTCGAACCCGTGATGGAAGGATCAATTCCTTAGTCTGCGACTTTTGAGCATACGCTCTATCCACTGCGCCATGCGGGCGACGAATCAAAACGTAAAAACTCTAAGATTATTTTTTTTATTTTCTAATACCCAGGTTTCAGGACCTCCCTCCCCTTCGAAACATCAATCACAGGTCATGCCCCGTCTGAGACTAGGAATGCCCAGCACCCTTGCCTCACTAAAAATTTGAGCCTAGTTACGGCCTTGATTTACCTTGGCTTGCCATAATTATATTAGAGATGTGATGTAACTTAGATGTGGATATAGATGGGAGCTTTGTACCCTAGCCTCTATTTTTTTCACTTTTTTAAAAAACTCCTGCATTAATATTACCTTCTACTCTCACTTTTCTTATCAACTTCTTTCTTCTTCTACGAGTTTATGAATGAATTCTCAAAGCTTTATATAGCCAGGGCTATACTTATCCAAACAGGGGTGAACAGGATTACGGAATGTTCCATTAGTCCGAGTCATACCAGTGTTTGAAAGGATAGGCCCATTGTTCTAGTCACTTATTCATTACACTATAATTCCCATGGGTACTCAGGGACGTAGCAACAGAGGGGTTAGGGGGGCCTGCCCCCCCCCCCACTTTTTTTGCCAACAATACTTTTACTATTGAAAATGATCATTGAAAGGCTGGTAGCCCCCCCCCCCCCCCACACACACACACACTTTATATTAAAGTAAAGTAAAACGAAGGAAATATAGTATTTTAAGTTTAAAAATGGATATTGAAAGAAATTGCTAGTGAAAAAAGTTTGCATCTAGCCCCCCCCCCCCCCTCCACGAAATAGGATTTTCGACTTTGGGCAATTTTCCTTTTTTTTTTTTGCTTGTCAGCTTTTTCAGGTAAGTAAAAAAAAAAATTCTGTGGCTGGCCCCCCACTTTCAAAACCGATGCTGCGTGCCTGGTACCAGTTGCGTTACAATGACCTTGTCTTCAAATACAATCATTTATATATCATTGAGTATATCACTGAGTCAAATGCTGACTGACGTTTTTCATACTAATTGTTAGGCCATACTTAATTTTCTCCGTTACTTCCAGATCATGACAAGGCGCACACGGCGGATGTGACCGCTCGGCGGGGGGATGCTCACTCCTCCAAGGCACCTGATTTTTGGGAGGTCCGTGTTTGCTCTGTTCCTATTTTGTATTGTTTTATGGACTTTTGAGCTTGAATAATGTTCGTTGTCTCAATATATTTCATCAAGTTAATTAAGAGCGATTCCTGTAGCGTAATGTAGCAGCGTACATGTAATAGTGATCTCGATATTTAAAACATTTTTTGAATGCACAATGAAAATAAATTTTTGGTATTTGAAAAGTGAAAAATAATAATACTTAAAATATGAAGATGAAAGTTCAATAACCTGATGTTTTCGACTTTGTACCAAAGAATTTTTTTTAAAAATATAAAACAATAAACTTCAATATGACAAATTTCATGTCATGATTTCACCCAATATTTGCTTTCATTAAATTCTTTTCATGCGTTAAATGAGAAAACAAATTAATTTTATGATTTTCAAAAGAATTTTGATATACATGTATATTCATGTAGTTAACATGCCTGAAATATTTAGGATTTGATTCGTCAGGTTTTCACAACCTATCAAAACAAATACTCATATAAAAAATAAAATATGTAATCTGTCAACTACATACCTTCTTCAAGTACATGTAAATTAAATTTATACAATTCAGCAAAGATCGTAATATAAATGAAACCAAGGCCGTTAGATATTCGTTAAACGGACACATAAAAAAGAGACAAGTGTTAAAACATATGCTAGCTCATTTGTTATAATATATTCATTGAATAAAATTAATATTTTCACAAGTTTTATTCTCACTGTGTGCAGAATCACAAAGAACCAAAAATTCTATGTTTTTCTTGGTTTGAAATTAAAAAAAAATATTTCCCTGGTGAGAGAGGGATTTTAGAAATATATATTCATATTTATAGTGCCAAGGTCATCTGAACATAATACCGTAAATCTGGAAATATTTGCTGTAGATAAATTTTAAGCAAATTTGCGATTTCATTGCATTCGCAAAAATATTTTTCTTAAAAATAAATTACCAATAAGAAAATGTAAACAAAACAGTGGTCATTCGCAAAATTTTGAAACGTAAAAATTAATCAACAGCATTTTGACCCGAATTCGCAAAATAAAATCGACGTAAAAATTTTCAGATTTACAGTATGCGATTTTTTATTTATTCATTTTGATAAATAACTTCACTTAATACCTGTATGAGTTTGGGTATACCGTTGTAAACTCACACATTCTTGACATCATAAATTTCCCTATATTTTCAGATGGCATTTTTTTTTTATAGTTCTGCAATATTAATGGGTCGATTTTGGATGAGGGATGTGCATGGCCATTGACCCAGAAATTTACTTTATCGATGGAACTCTCGCCAACATTTCAATTCATTAAGCAATAGTATGAAAATCTTTAAAATGATGTCATTCATAATTACAAGTATATGTGCGATATGTGTAAGTTGCAGAATTTTATCTCCACTGGTATCAAATTAAAAATTTTAGTGATGCATTCCATTTGCCTCACTTGTCTCAGCTCTGTTTGAAATAATGATACCCCAACAATAAACCAGGCTGTGGATATAAATACGACTGAAATATCCTAAGAAAGACAACCATTGCAGAACATTTAGGACGATTTGTTTTCAACCAAAACGAGATTTGCCTTTTCTTTCATTTCCTTTTTGTATACATGTATAGTGATTACGTAAAAACAAATATCAAATATAATGCGGTTTTTTTAACCAGTAAGATCACTTTTTACATGGTAATGTTTTCAATAAGCGAAAAAGATACTTTTTCATTTTGTGTATAAATGAATTTTCAGGTAAACTAGAAGTTTTCTAAAAATATATGTCATTATACAAACACAACCAAACACTATGATTTTTTTGAATATTTTTTTAATGTGTTAGACTTCCATCATAACTTCTCTATTTGATCCCAAGTCCCTACAATGGCCTCAGAGCGATATGGTTTCTTTGGTCTTTTAAGTTCCCTCATCTGAATGCTTTCTCTTTGTTTCAACTATAAGAAAACAATTTTTAAAAAATAGCATTAAAATCCTGCTCTCAATATTCCAAAAATTCTTGAATATACAAAACATCTTTATTCTTTTTGATGAGATTCCCACAATTGAGTCAATACAGTAAAGCTTGGCTTTAAAGAACTCTGTTGTAGGGAAATTTCTGTTATAAGAACTTTTTTTTAAGCAAGGCAAGTTTTTCTATCTTTTATGTTCTTTAAAATGGATGAAGAAATTATGTCATAATGAAGTAATGTTTAGGAGTTCTAGTGACTTCCCTGTAAGTGAATTTAACCACTCCATAAACTTAAGAATTTTTAATTTATATGTATATCAAAAATGGTAATTAAATTAATTATAAGCGATACACTTGAAAAAACAAAACTTTCAATTTTATGAGAAAAGGATCAATATAAAAATACTTTTCTGCATAAATTGCCAGTTTTACATTAAAGACCTAGTTTAATGACCATAAACAAGGTAAATTTCATCAGTTGTTGATTGCACAATATATAGAATTAATCTTGTATATGGTGCTTCTAAAATTTCTATGTTTAAAAAAAAAATGATACCCAATGGGAATATTTTACCAGGAAAGTTTTATCTTGGCTCAAGTTATAAACCCTTAAATATGAATTCCCTGTTAACAGTACTATAAAAGTTTATAAATATTATACACATAATTACTAAACATGTACCTTTCTTTGTCGTCGAAGATCTTCCTCTTTCATTCTGAGATTGTGATCATGAGCAAAAACTTTTAGAATTTTCTCAAAACTAACATCAGATTCTGAGGGGCCTCTCCCTCTTTCCTCTGCTGAAGATTTTAGTCTCTCCTCTAATGAATTTTCTCCATTGTCCTCTAATGAATTGTCTTCTTTTGGACTAGACTCTGTTGATTCTTCTGACTGCTGTTTTAACATTGAGCTCTTTTTGGCTATATAACATTTTGCAAATCTGAAAGTTTAAAAAGATAATTTTATATGTTCCACATACATGTACTGTAAACCAACTTTTATTATTTTTGGTAACTTTTGGGCAACTTCATCCATGATCTGTCAGTTTGAAATCTATCTACTAAAAAATTTTTGCAATCAAGGAATTATTCTTTATTAATACACAGTTAAAATTAGAAAGTTTAGAGGAGAAATTTTCCAAAGTAAAAGAATGGTTAAATTGTAAAGAATATATGAAAGTTCAATGCTTTACAGTAACCTGGCAGTGACATTAAATAAAAACATTAAAATTAAAATATATTTTTGTTCTATTTAATCTATTTCTCTTTTATTTCAAAATAAATTTCATTCAAAATACTGTGAAATCACAAATTTAATTTTAATTTTCGTTGTTTTCGAGGTATGACGAGACCCACGAATTTATGTCCAACATGAAATGTCAAATATTACATACATAAGTACAAATCAATTCTTGATCCACGAAATCAAATCCCCATTAACCAAGAAATTTTCCTCAAACCACGAAAATTTGACCCCACAAAAATATGTGATTTTACAGTATATGAGAAAGTTGTACATAACTCAGACTTACTTTTGACTCAGGGTGTCTACATTGCTCTCTAAATTCACAACCTCTGGGGTGCTATATTCATCATAAAATTTTCTGGAAGAAACCACAGCATGCAAAAGGAATTAAAAAACCTCCATAAAAAAAATCATCTCTGTAAAGCCTTGATTTTCTAAATCTACTCAAAATTTTCATTTCTTAACTGTTACTTCTTTACCGCATACTTTAATATAAGATTTCATTGCAAAGATTTTGATAAATCAACTAAAGAAAAGAATGGGAGTTAAATGACTTCACCATCATTTGATGACATGGCAAAACTTTCCATGGAGTTAAGCAAATTGATCAATATCAATTACATTCTGTATATACTATATATATTTGATAAATATCATGGTTTTATTTGTATTTACATTCTAATTAAGTCTTCAGGATAATTAATTCTTTTAATTCTGCTGGATATATCTGGCTCTTTCCTTTCAGCATCAAATGTGTCTAATGGAGGAAAAGCTTCATAAACATTATACCAAATGGGAATCTTTTCTCTCCTCAAAGCACCTGATCTTATAAGTCCTTGTGTTCTGTAAAGAAAAAGAAATGTATTTAATTGGTAATATATCCTCAGGAATGTTTCAGTTACTGCAGAACTTAACATCTCATTATATGTAACTGCAATCTCTGATACATGCATACCACATCAAAAGACAAGTGAACCCACCCACCTAGAAAAAAATAATTACTCTTGAAATAATTGATATATTTTGTCAAACAATTTATTATTCATAATTTATTGAGATGACACATTCCACATGATAAAATATCATTCATTCAAATTCTTGAAAGTACTATGGTGATCAGATAATATGGCAATTCTGAGGCCGGTTCAACAGAGCGAGCGCTCACGAACATTTCTGTTGGAGGTATAAGTAATTTCTCTGAGCGCTCGCGAATATTAGCTCTGTTGAACAGACCTCTGCAGGTCTGGAACTGGTTTGAATTCCCTCTATCCTCATTTTTATTTTGTGACCTATACATAGGATGTGTTACCTGCAATAATGTAGCCCTCGCTCCTTTTTTTGGGGGGGAGGGGGGGGTTATCAGAAAAAAAAATGGAGAGGGCTACATTATTGCCAGCCAAGGATGAGCTATATTTGCCTATGATTTGAACTGGTGTGATCAATTTTGGACAACTTAATTTTAACTTATGAACCAAACACTGTGATACAGAGTGATAGATCAATCATAATTTTTAACAAAATATTTTTTCTTTCTCTCAGAATTTTTCAACTTTGATTTTTTTTTCAAATGTATAAAAGAAATTGAGTACCTTTTGTATATAGTTCCTAGAAATTGTCCTCGAGAAGATGCCATGTTTTTAAACTGGTGTTTCTGTTTAAAGCAAGGGCACCAGTTTTTTTTAAAGTAACTTGTACTTCATCCATTTCGAGTTAGAATTCCCGATTGTTTCTAAATGCAAAATAACTTACAACTATCATATTTTAGGTCCTATATTTTACGCCTAAAACTTTTTTTTTTGTTTATTTTTTATAAAATTTGATAGCCAATAACTGCATAGCATAAATTTTATCGTGCACCAGTTCACGGGCACTGGAAGTTTAACCATCACGGCCCGGATATGGGACAGTAACTTTTAAGCTCACCTGAGATGAAAAATCAAGTGAACTTTTCTGACCACCCGTTGTCCGTCCGTCTCCCCCGGGAGTAGGGCGGGGCCACAATAGGGAATCTGAGTTTTACATTGATATACTGTGATAAATATGGGGAAAATCTTCAAAAATCTCCCCAAGAACCACTTGGCCTAAAAGCTGAAACTTATGTGGAAGCACCCTGGGGTAGTGTATATTTTAGATTGTCCAAATCATGACCCCTGGGGGTAGGGTCTGGTCACAGTTGGTATCACAAGGGGGGGGGAGGGGGAATCTGGTAAAGAACAGCATGGCCAAAGTTACTCAGGTAAGGGATGTTACATATGTAATTGCCCCTGGGCCTCTTGTTATTAATCTACATGTAAAGGTATGGAACATATATTTTTTATGTCCCCGTAATCGCAGTTTCGGGGGTTATATTATAATGGTTTTTGCCTTGTCCGTCCGTCTGTCTGTCTAGATGTCTGTCCGCGAAAAAACTCTAACATACCTTGCCCATTACTTTCGACTGGGTGGGACTATGGCTTTCATATTCCACAGGTGTATTCCTTATCCTTATGACAATACCTTTCATTTGATACCAACAACTTTGACCTTGACCCTGGAGTTTGACCTACTTTTTAAAGGCTATAACCTTGGCAATAATTTTTGAACGGTTAGGGCTAGGGATTCCATACTTCACAAATATTATCTTTGTGACAGGACCTTTCTTTAGAAAATAACAACCTTGACTCGACCCTTTGACCTTGACCCCGGAGTTTGATCTACATTTTAAAAAACGTTAACTTTGGCCATAACTTTTGACCAGGTGGTGCTAGGGTTTTATATTTCACATTTGTATTTTTTGTGAGAAGGCCTTACTTTGGGTGCTAACATGTTTGATTTGCATTTGAGAAAATTTAACCTGAATTCGCTACGTTGCCATACAGGGGCTTCAGTTTTTCATAAACACACCCTGTTTTAAATGCGAAAATCATGGGACATGTAATTTTTTTTTTAATATATGAGATTTTTTTGTATTGGTCCAATCATTGTGTTAAAATTTGCCTAAATAGGGGGGGGGGGGGGGGCTCAGTGAATAATGCACTCCCCAGGTAGCTTAATTATCACATTGACCTCAAAAACAGCAATAATTGTCTAATATATATAATTCAGATTCCCATTTTCGTTTAATAATGTTTTATTGTATAAACGTATGAAAACATATCGGGTTTACTAATATGTGATATACATTTCCTTAACCCATTGTAACATTCATTTCAGTTATTTTCTGTACAAGATATATTAAATAATGAGCGAGTCAATAATAGTTACATGTTTCATATATCAAACAAAGCATTATTATTTGTAGTATAAATGTACAAGGATTTCCGAGAACCTGCGATGAGTTTTTGGATATTAAGCAAGTATTCCTGATTCCAGTTTGATTTCATAAGGAACGGAAGTCAGGGGCTGGAGAGGGTCCACTTGTCCCATCACTACGTACTTGTCCATCTCCTCTGTCACAGACGAGTCTAAAAATAATAGGTGACCGTTATAAATCAAAGAATTCCATACCAGTACAAAAAAAATTCGACAAAGTAAAATTCAAACCGTGTGAAACGAAACGAAGCTCCAAAGAGCTCTTTTACTTTTTGTTTTGGGTGATGATTGAACTTTTTACCCACCTGCAACTAAAGAAAAGGCCATTCCACGGGCCATGGCTGTACGACAGAATCGGTCGATAATACCATTTGAACCCAGGTCCGTCACTTTGTTGGACTGCCTGGCCACAAAGGTTTTCAGATTGCCAGTCGGTATTGGTCCTGCCTGAAACCAATGATAAGAAACTTAAAATAACGGTAAAATAATTTGATGTTTTACACATATTCATTATCTCTTGTTGATGGCTTGAATTTCAACTTGAATTGAACTTAAATTAAATGATACGAAATGATTACCCAAGAAATGGAAGATCGGAGCTCAAGTTCCTGAGAGAAATCAAAGAGACTGGTTGGTGCGTCCAGTATGAAACACAAATGTTTCTTATTGGCCCAGAATGCCCTGTTCCGTTTATTTTTCTCCAGGGTTTCGCTCGTGATTCCTGGCTCGCTGACCTCTACACGGATTGCTTGTTTGTCCTGTTAAAAGATTTGGCTTATATATTTCATCATGTCAAATAATACGCATCGCCAAAACTTAAACATATTAAGGGAGTAAATCGTAATTGACCACATCTTCTCATCGGTGTAATTAATATACATGTATCCAAGAACGTGAAGGACCTACCGCTCCAAAGTCGATCATGGAGAAGCTCTGGTCGTATCCGGCGGCAGTAAGGGAGCGGTCCTTGGACATCAGAAAGCCCACTTTGTTGTTGTTGGAGACGAAGCCTCGCTCGTTCACAACACTGCCATCAGCCAGGGACGTGTTCCAAGAGGCCTTGGTCACATCCTTCAAAGAGAACCAGAGTGAGGTTAAAGAGGACAGCCTCTTTCTCAAACTTATGTTCCAGTTAACTTGAAAGCTTAACGGTCTTCGAAGTATAGATAATCGGATGATGCAGATTATTTATAATTCATTGTAGGTTCCTTTGATGTACCAAATTTTGCTTTTTTTTAAACACGTTATGGTTATTAGATTTTTTAACGAAAGCTTAACGCTTTCTTGACCGATCGAAAAACTGCAACTTAGAATTAAAAGATAAGAAAATATGCATGTAAATAGGGATTAAAACATTGACCATGACCATTGAAAAGTGAGAGCCGGTGACTGTCCGGTCTTACAAAGTAGTCTCAACTATCAGATGACTATTTTGAGCCTGACAGGAAATAATTTTAAACAAAATTGCAATTAGGGAGAACTTTACGTTAATCGCTCTCCTCTTTTGGGGTAAGCTGATACTTCCTTTTCTAGGTAGTAACCTTTGAAGAATTAAGTTCGAAAAATATATAGAAAACAATGTAATTCTTAAAATGATACTAGTATTTGCTATTGCATCAAAACAGAATACAGAAATGCATTTAAAAAGCTAATAAAAATCTCTTTTCATCATAGAGATTTTTTAAAAAAAAATTATTTAGTTGGCTTTTGCAATGCCATGTTTTTAAATTCATTGCATCTGCATGCGCACAAAACGTTAATAATTTAGAATTAGACTACTAGTATATTGTCTTGGATATTTTCCCCTTTAATAAACATGAAGCGATTTTATTCTTTCATTGATTGATTTATTTATCACTTTTAGTTATTTATTTGAGCCGACAAGAAAATTAATTAATTTTTCTGTCATCATGATCACAATACCTACCGACCAGTCCTTGTTCTCTTTATTCTGTCCTCGTCTCCTACCCCAGCGTCTTTTGTTGCCCTGCCCCGACACACAGTATACCAACAAACAAACCAAGGAGAGTACAACTAAAGTTCTCATTTTCTGTGAAGAGTGCTACTTACTATAAGCGATATCAGAGATACTAACGACTAAGTGGGTAAGCCTTGGTTTTTATCGGCCTGTAGCTTGAGGCTTGGTCAGTAATGACGATAGCAGCTTACACGAGTCATCATGTTACGAGCAAAAAAACACTGATGTTACATACAGCAATGACCAATCAATGGCCATGCACACCCACCCATGGGACTTCCAAAACAAATTGATAAGGATATACCCATAAAATTTGTTCAAAGTTATATTTCAGTGTCTTGTATAAAACAAAAAAGTATTGTGTAAAAAGAAATGAGTATTCAAAATTTCAATATGTATATGTTTTTGTTTTCGATTTGTAAAGAAAATACATGTATAAGAGAAATAGCGAACAAACGATTAATACAATGCCTTTACATTTTTCTGTCTGGTTGGAGCCTTAACTTGTATATGCAGCTGCATTTCATTCAGTTCTATAGTACAAATTTATATTTAATAATTTATGTTGAATCCTTTTTATGCATCAATCTTGTTCTCTTACACTAGTGTAGATTTTCGGACTAGAACACATTGTTCTTGCAATCCTATATCGGATAAAAAAAAGGGGTACCTGTAAAGTGCGAAACGAAATAGAAACGAAACGAAACGAAACGAACTGAAACGAAACGAAATCTGCCGAAACGAAACGAAATCTACCGAAACGAAACGAAACCTACCGAAACGAAACGAAATCAAGACGAAACGAAACGAAATCAAAAACGAAACCTGCCGAAACGAAACGAAACAAAACTATCAAAATGTTTTTTTTTTCTTTTCAAATCAAGGTACATGTATATAATTATATATGTGTAACTGCATGTGGACTTTATTTTTTATTTCAAACAGAATTTATATATTCATGCACTTGATAATATAAAATTTAATTACCGATAAATTATGCTCCCTTCTCAGTCTAATGATGTGTTTATATGTTTGCCAGCTGAAAATATGCACGAGCGTACTATGCATGTGCAATTTCAATATGTGAGTATTTTCTAATTTTTAAATCTTACTCTTATTTTCAGTCCTTATTTATCTAGATACAACATATCTATCAAAATTGATGTGTTACATGTACGTAAAGGCTCGTTTATGTACGGTTGTTCAATTATACATGTAACTCCAACCGGCTACGTCCTATTTTTCTCGAGGTAATTTTCGAGGAAGAATTTGCAATAAAGAGGCTCGACCAGAGACGTCTAAAACGATTTAACTGACAAGAATAAAGTCTCTCGAAGCGAACAATGTCATCTTTAAGTAGGTAAATTATTCAATAAGATATTAAAAAAAATATGACATAGGCGTCGGAACAAAACTTATTAGCACTTTTTTTGCAAAGATATATATAATATACGCATTGAAAATTGGGGTTTACCTTTTTTACCCCCCCCCCCCCACACACTTTCAATTGCCTTCCGACGCCTATGTATGAGCTTGAAGCGAAACAATTGCCTGTGGTGCTTGAACTATATAAATTTCATATGAAGTAAAAGTAGACCATATAAACATTCTGAAAGTTTCGTTTCGGCAGGTTTCGTTTTGATTTCGTTTCGTTTCGTCTTGATTTCGTTTCGTTTCGGTAGATTTCGTTTCGTTTCGGCAGATTTCGTTTCGTTTCAGTTCGTTTCGTTTCGTTTCGTTTCTATTTCGTTTCGCACTTTACAGGTACCCAAAAAAAAGTTCAGTAATATAATATACCCAGTAAGGCAGCAGTGAGGAATTCTATGATTGTTATTTTCGTCTAGAACAACATGGGTCACTTGGTGTGAGTCAGTTCACGGATTACTAGACATATATCAACACATTAACACACATATGATACAGAATAATAATTTTCACAAAAAAAAGTTCAATAATACAATATACCCAGTAAGGCAGCAGTGAGGAATTCTATGATTGTTATTTTCATCTAGAACAACATGGGTCACTTGGTGTGAGTCAGTTCACCAATCAAGCTTCAAGCATTGCGATAGTTCGCGTAACTCACGGAAGAATCGCTGTTGTTACCGTCTATTAGAAGGTAACCTGACAAACAACAACAACCCGAAACCCCAAGGAGAAAAAAATAACTATAAAAGTACCTGCCGAACAATAAACCACAAATATATCTAGTAATATCTATGATTATTGTCTTTATTCGTAAATTGTATTAGTTTATTTATTGGAAACAAAACTTATTAGCCTCTTTAAAAGTAATAGCAAAAGCTTAATATCAGAATATATTTTGTTTTTGTGTTTCAGGATCACAGTAATAATTATGTAATTAATTTATGCATGTATACATTATGTTTTAAAGTGGTGTGATTGGTTCTACCTTGGTTTTTATGTAAATTTCTTGCATCTGGTAGTGACATTTATAGATCTAAATATTGTCCAATCATTCTCTGATAAATATCTTAAATACTCAGGGTAACATTAATTATTCCATGTTGACATGTTTCCTGGCATTGTATAACAGTACCCTTTATATAGCTATAAATGCCTATAACCAGTCGTCATTTACATATGTCACAGGTAGATTTGTGGCCACCTTGTAGCTGGGGCTCGTCTAAGCCTAATAAGTATATATATATGATATCGGGACTAGTGTTGCTCCAAGACATAGGACTTTATAATTAGAAGGTTATTAGCAGACAATATTCTTGTATTCATTTGAAGCAAAAAACTGAATTGTCTACGAATGTTCCGTAAAATCGAACATGACAGACAGAAATGGTAGGGTGGGTGTGACCTATGGATATGAGATGCTTATTCTTTTATGTCACCTGATCTTATCTTCGATGTTTCTATATGTCCACGTTTTTTCTATTCCCCGATGTGTATAGATGGACTTTGACCACGATTACTGATTGGTTTTCTAAAATTAACAGCATCTATTTTTCTGTGTGTAAATTGAAGTATAATGAACGATGGGTTGATCAGAATATATTAAAAAAAAAATTATGGTCAAAGTTAAAGCTTACGTGATGAAGCCATTTTATTGTTTGCTGACATAACGTCAAAGTGAATCGGAAGAGACTCTATAGTATGAACGATGTCCTTGACTACACCTACATCTAGGCGCATTGTTTAAAAGATTCCATCACATTCACACTTGCATAAATGTGGACAAGTATTGTATACTTTAACTTTTCAATCAATTTTCAATGTATATATTTATCCCACTGTGGGACGTGGAGACTGTCCTTCGAAAGAGACCGTATAAACCGAGGTCCCGTGTCGCAGTAGGTGCTGGCACGAAAAAGATCCCTCACTGCTCAATAGACCTCAGTGCGGAGCATGGGACAAAACTTACTGGCCTGGGGGCCATAAAACTTAGACGAGATCACTTTTGATCTCAGTCTCACTAAGTTTTATGGCCCCCAGGCCAGCTCTCCACCAGCAAGTGGTGACGTCTCCATATGAGTAAAAAAACTCTCGAGAGGAACATTAAACAACAAACAATCAATCAATCAAGTGTATATTTTCATTCATAATAAAAACAATAATTTATAGATATATACAAAAGCTAATAACAATAAAATCATATTGCAATAGGATCTTTGTATAAAGATCAATAACTAGTCATTCTTGGCATTGACTGTAAAACATTGTTCTAATACAATACATATTTTTTGGCAAGTACATGAAAGAGAGTGATTTCTATGAAATTTCAATTTTTGGTATTGAGAATTTCTTTGAGTTTCCTTTGGATGAAATACTTTGGTCACTCTCTTTGCTTTCATCACTGGAAGAATCCGTAGATAATTTACTCTTCAGTTCTGGTCGTGATTTTTTGTTTTTCATGAGCTGGTTTATAACTGGTCTTGTTAGTTTATTTTCACCCATGCTCTGTGACCTATGAACTGGAGACAGGGTCACGGGAGAGGGTGACTTTTTGTCCTTTAAACTCTCACATGACAGATGTAGGTCTTGAACACTAAGTTCAGAGACAGAACGACTGTCAGAGGTATGCCCATCACGTGATAACGAATGGAGAAAACTAATGGCAATAGATGTCTTCCGGAATGCGCGCCCATACATACTGTCGCTATGGTCACGGTCCGAAATATGAGATTCTGTTGGAGAACAAGGTCTTCCAGTATCTTGAGACTGCCGCCATTTTTCTTGTAAACTGAAAAGGATAAAAGGTATTAAAATATCTTCCAACTGTTGAAAAATAGGAAAACATTTGGCAAGAAAAAAAGTTATACTTTATCATGGTTTGTGGAAGTTTTTTCGTGTATCCCGTTTTTCCGATCAACCAGTAAGTCTTCTGAAGACCTTTGCCCTGTAAACAATAAATTTATTTATTTAACACAATATAAAATTTTCAAATTGTACATTACAGATATAATATGTCTTGATTCAACACTAAGAAGTCCCAATAAGAATAACAAAATCTGAAAAATAGTCATTTTGATGTCCTTTTATTGGGAGAGGGAAGGGTCTAGCTTAAATTTCAAAACGCAACAATTTTATCTTCAAAGGCAAGAAGATATACATGGCTCCATTTTGAAAAATTCATTTTAAATAAGTGCTTTTTGTTCGTTTTGAAATCCAAATTCGTTGACTCACCTTGCTCTCCATTTTGAATTAATCGTTAATTATAAAAAATATATACATTGTTCAGATAAACGTATTTTCTTTTAAGTAAGAACTTAATCGTTTTGCGTTTGCTTTATTTAAGAATTAGGATGGTCGCCAGCGTGGCGGAGTGGTTAGTGCGCCAGCTTTAGAGTCGCGGAGTAATAAAGGAGTTGATCCTTACGTCGCCGATTCGAGGAACAGAGAGACCGGTCCTTCGGATGAGACCGTATAAACCGATATCCGGTGTCGTAGTAGGCGCTGGCACGGCTCAATGACCGTAAGTGCCGAATGTAGGACAAAATTTGTAGCTCTCCACCGGCAAAGCGGCGTCTCCTTATCATTAAAAAATTCTTGAAAGGGGCGTCAAACAACATGATGGTTGATGTAAGTTGATTATATCAAATTAAAGGAATTTAATCGAATTAAAGGATTTTAAATTACCAGTACAAGAACATATCGGAAAATGTTTTAATTTGATTTACATCTGCTGGAATTTGTGGCGTCGAAAGCATACATTCTTTGAAAATAAATGCTTTTTGCTACATATATGTCGCAAAATGAGTTCAGAAAAAAAATCGTTCAGACTTTCTATATTAAAAGTAGATAGAAATGTTGCTGAATTTATTAACTGTACAATATATTAATGTTAGCTATATAATTATTCGAGAGAATCGGATTCATAAAATTCCCTCCAAAGACACAGATTTTTCTTCACTCTATGAAAAGTAAAAAAAGAACTACAGTTGCTCCAGCTTAAAAAATCCTTAAAATTACCTTAACATCTATAATCCCCCGCTCCATCATCATAAACCCCCATCCAAGTTCCTGGAGAGCAGAATTCATAGCAGCACTAATGTGGATATGAAGAGCTATTAATAAACAATGAGTAAATATATGTATAAAATGTTTCTTCTTATGCAAGAAATGAGAAAGTTATGAACGAATCAACTTTGAATACTTTGTCGATTTAGATATTTTCTGGAGCTGTTATTAACGAATTGAATTCTCCTTTTTTCAATTAAAATTGATATTTCCGCTTTAGACGTTAAAATATGAATATTTGCGATTACGGGGCAAAGAAAAACATCAAGTGCATACCTTTTCCTGTAGATTCCATTCTTGAAGCCATATTTACTGTATCCCCAAACAGACAGTATCTTGGCATGGCGGTACCCACCACCCCCGCGGCACACCCCCCTGTATGAAGACCGATCCTCAGCTGAAGCTTGGATCCCGGGAGGTGGCGAATCTTAAAGTTTGTCACTCCGTTTAATAAGTCCAGTGCCATGTTAGCTATTTCCCCACAATGTTTCTTGCCATTTCTTCTCGGAAGACCACTGACACACATGTAGGCATCACCAATTGTTTCAACCTTTGGCAAAGAATAACTTTATAATTTAGCAATGACGATGCAGATTTTAACCAGATTAATAGGTAAGTTACTAAAGATTAAATGCATAAAAATGTTGACACAACATACCTTGTACACATCATGACGCGCAATAATCTCGTCAAAAGTTGTATACAAATCATTCAACAGGTCAACAACCTGAAAAGAAATTCTTCATTTAATACTGGCATTTCCTAATTGAAATTTAAGTAATTATGAAGAAATGGTTTTGTAGGTACATATCTGTTTCCAGAGAGTACTCAAAGTACCTGTAGCGGCTGGCTTTGGTTTGCTATCGTTGTAAAACCGACGATGTCGGAGAAGAAAATGGAGACGTCATCAAAGCACTCCGGCTGTACCGACTCCCCACGCTTCAGCTGCTCAGCTACCAGTCTGCAATTAATTTTTTTTTCTTCTAAAAATGTTTTTTCTTAAATATATTTTGACATATAATTGTGCTAAAAATTAAACAATCTGCTAATTACGGTGGTAGCATGTTGTAGAGAAGTCGGTCCGTTTTCTGTTTCTCCAGTGCCAGTTCCTCTGTTCTCTCAGTGACCAGCTGTTCCAGGTTATTGCTGTACGCCTCCAACATCTGAATCATATTGTCCATAATATTGATTTTTCTGGGAAAAAAAATCAGAAAAAAAGGTATGATAAACTATTAGAAATAACTAATACAACTAATTCACCTGCTTAAACACAAAGCATATGCAAGATATTGGTTTTAGAAAGTTTTGAACAATTGTAATTAAGGTTCGTTTCTAGAGAAAAGAACAACTGTTTCCTCCTCCAACCAAATTGTTTGTCTACCCATGCTTTACCAAATGAGTTAATGCCTTTAAAATAGCTAGTCTTACCAGTACTTTTAACAACTTTGTGATATACGCCAGTAAATCTCTTATATTTCAGAACCTCTATAAAAATATAAATATCTTAAAAGCAGAAAAACGGGTAAAATCTCCTACCTCCCACTGTTTATGTCGATCAGCCTCTTTCTGATATTATGGAAGTCTGGCCTCGATTCGGAGTGTTCGTGCCAGCAGCACCTCATTAGAAATACAGCTTTATCCGGGACATTACTGTCCTCTGGTATGTGTGGACGATATGGAGGTACATCATGGTTCCGAACCCTCATTATTATTTCTAAAAGTAACATTTGTAATGACTCATGTGATATCATTTCCAGTAACAACCTACATGTATCTAGTTGTGTTTTCTGATTAAATACACAATACCATATGCACAGTGCATCCTTTCTTGCAATGAAGAATTGAGTTATTATTAAAATGTTCTTTGAAAGGCTAGAGGCTCCCTCTCCCTGATTTTTGTCGCAATAAAGTTCTCCCATGTTAGTCTATTTTTTTTATTGTAAAAAGAGACGGACCACCCTACGAAATAGGATTTCCTTTCTTTGGACAAAAAGTCTGTCAAAGATTTTTCATGCAAGTTGATTAACCCTTAAAAAATATGCAAGTTGCTTTGATAGTATTGTAATCTTTACTATTTAATTAAATCTATGTACTTATCTTCAAATGTTTATACCAAAGTAAAAGCTATTCTACACATGCCTTTGGGAGAGGATACAATGTTGAAGTAATATGGAGCGGTCCTGAGAAATATTTCCTGTAGAATGATACCAAAGCTGTAAACATCCCCCTTCTGTGTCCCTTTACGGGGCATTTTCTGAAGTCTTAGAAGTTCCGGTGCCGTCCAAAACAAACCTGAAGGGAAGAGATATACATTTGTATTTTCCGCTTTGTTTCCAGTACATTTTTTGTCACGGAATCTTTTTTTAAATTTCATCGAATGATACTTGTACGTATAAATACAGTACAAGAACGGATGACTCTTAGTAACGTTATGCTTGATAATAAATATGTTAGGTTACACTGTTTATGCCTTACCCGTGTAAAATTCGTGTTCCCCAATTTCCTGAGTTGGTTCCTCAGGGTGAGTGGTTATAGCCCCGTAATCGGTCAGTTTTAAAACCCAGCGACTGTCTATCACACAGTTACTGGACTTCAAATTACCATGGGATTTCAAGGAAGACTTGTGTAAAAACTCCATGCCCTGTTTAGATTTGGAAGTTTCTTAAGAAATCAACGAATTTTAAAATATTGATATGAATGAAGAAATTTGATAATTAACATTCAATACTTACCCTTGCCAGATCAAGCGCAAAAGACATTTTGAACATCCAATCCAACTTTATATCGTCATTCTCTATAATATCCTGAAATTAAAAAAAAAAATTCCCGATTTCTTAGTCTTCATTAAATAACTCTCCATTAAAACATGAATGAAATTATTTTAGATACCGGTAAATGGGTACCTGTAAACTTCCTTTGGCACAATACATGGTAAGAACATAGCAGTTTTCAGGCTCCAAATTGGCGCCAACAAACTGGTTTAAGTTGTCATGGTGTAATTCTCTCAACTGCAATAAAATTGTAAAACCTGCATAAAAAACATTTATTTCATAAAGTTTTTTTTTAATATATACATACATGTCTTCACGTAAATGCTAATTTTACCGTTTTGAGATCTCGTAGAACTTCCCTTGTCAGGCGAATGGACCTTCTTTGTAAACTTTTTACAGCCACAACCGATCCCTGAAAAAAATCAACGGATAAAGCCACTTTCTTTTTGATAGTTATTTACTTGCATGATGATCAATTAACAATATAAATCAAAGGTGCTTACCTTGTAATTCCCAATTGGGGCAAATAAGAAATTTTTGTCAAGACTGCAAGAAGAACCAAATCCCAGTGTACCTCTCGTTTCCTGTAAGTAAGTCACGGTATTTAACAATTTACGCTGTAGATCATCATATTTCAAAAAAGTTAATGGAAGTGCGTTTATCAATTTTCAAAAATGTTAACTGCAGTGCGTTTAAGATCACTGTCCATTGAGAACAGCGCCCTACCATTCTGACCAGCTTCTTTGTTGGGTGAGGCCCTTCCTGCTGTTTCGGAGTTGGGTGTTTGTTTCTCAGTTTGATCTCATTTTCATTTACTTTCCACAGCATACCCATCAATTCCTTTTCAAACCTCATTTTTCTGCAATGAAAGTTTGAAAAAATCTTTTTAACGAATATCTATATAACAAAGAAGGATCCATATGTTTTTAATCAATGGGTACTTTCTTTTTCTAACAAAAACTCGTTACAGAAAATCGAAGTAATAAGCTCTCTGTATCAATTATTTATCACCTGGACGCACCTGTAGAGAATAAACGCCAGGATAAGTGCTGCTACGCTGACCAGTCCCCCAATACAGGCTCCAGCGATAATAGCACCAGTATCCGTGCTTTCTGCTGTAGAGATATTAATAAAAGCTTGAGGTTAAACTTTTTGTTTTTGGAACAAACTACATAATGTAGAATACATTGAAATTTATCATTTGAAAACGTTGAATGGACTGCAAGAATCTCAGGGAGCTGGATAACCATCAACGAAATTAAAGTGTGAAACAGAGGGAACAAGGAAACCGAGACCACCTCCAACCAAGAGTTCTCCAACACTACCTTCCAAACGATACAAAAGAGAAAGGAACAATCAATTATACACAGTTATGGGGAAGTTTTACGAGGATATGACCTGCAATGATGCCCACAGGAGAAGACATTTAGGTAGCATGACTGTAATGAAATGCATCATAGCAGAGAAGAGGTTCGGAGTAGAAGAGAAACAACAGGAGAGAAAAGTTTACGTCCCAGTGGAAGACAGTAACAGACATCAGGAAGGACCTCAGACCACACACTTACAAAAAGGTAAATGTGAGTCAGTGGAGAAGAGAGAGAGAAGAATGTAGTCAACTCAGCAATGACAGTAGAAGAAGAGACTAAAGGAACTTAAAAATGCAGAAAGAATCTGGAACAACAAATAAACTCGTATTAAAGGTCGCAAGGGTACTTAATATAAAGAAGCGATCTGGAAAGCTTTATAAATCTACATGTAGAGAAGAGGCTGAAACATTTTTGAAAGAAACACTCAGATGGAACCATTAATAAAATACAAAAGGATAAAACAATAAAAGCTGTACCACCAGAACAGGAACCAATCTAGACATGAAAGAACACTGTAAGAAATTAAAGAAAGGTATGAACTGACAAGAAATAAGAAATTTTCCAAATTTTTCAATAATAATGTTAACAAGAGTCATCTTGAGAGACAGTTATACTAGTATACCAGCACGTTGACAAGCAGACTCAGGACTGTATTGCTCCTTAACGTGGAGAGCTAACAGATGACGTACTGGAGAAGGAATATTTGGACACGTCAGAGCAGAAACGGGTGCATACTAAGTTTTATTACGATTCCGAGAGATCCTAGAAAGCGCCAGTGTCATCTCAAAACTGGTCAATAGAGACTAAAAGGGACATCGCAGTTGTTTGCATAAATCTTGCAAACGCCCATGATATAGTTCACAAGCTTACTGAAACAGCTCTTACATAACGGAAAAGACCAACACAACTTTGAATGATTATATAAAAGGATCCATCTCAGCTTTAGAGTGAGAGACAACACAGCGTCAAAGTAACAAGATGTGATTAAAAAACTATAACACAAAATATTCCACATTTATTGGCATTTTTTTCTTAAATATAAAAAAGTATGAATTGCATCAATTTATATGTTTTGAAGTCTTCTAAATATAAATTTTGTTGTTGCAAAAAGATTTAAAAAAAATTCACTCACCCCCATCGTTGCAGGTTTTTCCCGTAAACCCACATCTAGGTGTGTCTAGTGGCGGACCACTTCCTATCCATTCCATGGCAGTGTGAGTATTAAAACACTGCTCTCCAGATAAATTGTACACTATGGAGAAATTGCCCTGTTGATAGTGGGAGACACGGTATGTTCGAATGGCACTTTTGGAATTGTTAAATTGGATGTGACCGGTCCATCCTAAAACACGTACAGATATACAAAAATACGTAGGGAAAATGTCACCTCAGTTGCACATAACCTTCAATAACGCCTGGGGTGCTTATGTATATATGATGATGACTATATAAAATTAAGTTTAAAATGGTCGTTGTACAATACATGTACATTAAATGCGTATGCCTTGTATGATAGAGGAATAAAAAAGTGAGTACATTTCGACATGTATTGTTACCAATATATAATGAAGTTCTTAAGAACCTTAAATTAAGTTACCCGTGTAGGCTATTGTTTGTAGATTTCGTTTAAGCTGAGATGTCGAACTGCTTGGATATTTCTGAACATACTGACTGTACAACATCACAGCGTCATGAAGGTAAGCATAAAACTCACTGGCCTACAAAGTACATAACTGTCTCGTTTTGGTATCAATATATTAACAATACGAACTTTTAAAGACTTCTTTTTCAAATTGTAAATTTTCGATTTTCAAAAGTACTTCTTTTGGCTCATTTCTAAGAAAAGCAAATAGAATTTTAGTTAGCATACCGGTTGTGAATTTGGAAGGTGATTAGTAAATCTGAGGTATTCCAATTCAGTGGTTGTGAAAGGTCCGATCTGCAGTAAAGATTTCAGTGTATTCTTTGGGTGCGGGACACCCAGGCTGGAGGAGTGATTAAGGGCGGGGCTAAATTTCCAGTTAATGAATATGTATGACCCGTCGTTCATTCCTTCTGCAGAAACCTCAATGAGAAAGGTCTCTAGGAACACCTCAGGCACAAACACCGCTATAACTGAAACAAAATCTTATTTTTAGCACTTTTTAAAAAATACTTCAATATTTTTAAAATAAGGATATATTAAGATCTATACATTTTTCAACACCTTTAAAGAAGTAGGATTATTTGGCGATGTTGCAACTTTTCATTTAGAACTTTTTTTTGAGATTATAGTTACAATAGCTCAAAACTTTCTTAAATGATTCAACAAAGGTTACCACATTTTCTTTTCTTTGCTAACAATTGTCCCATAGTTTGCTATACACCACACTGATGTACATTGTATATTTAATTATTTATATTAAATTTATGCATTACACACAACTTTATTAGCAATGGAGATTCGATTGTTTAATGTCTTTTTACGTTTTTATGTACCAAAAGTGCTCTAAAAAATGAACAGATTTAATACACTTTTTAGTATTAATACATTATTACTGATAGACTTTTTATTTCATGTTTGCAAGAATATTTTTCTTCTTCTTAAGCTTTTATTTTTCAGATAAATTGAATGTATGGATCTTATTTTTTTCGAATTCCCTTTTCTTTTTACGTTTCTGTGTCATCCCTTTTTTTTTTTTTTTTTTTAGAAATGCTTGTTATCTTCTTTTAAATAGGATCGTTTGCTGTAAATGGCAAACCAGCTACTTACTTCTTGCTGAAGATTTCATGGAAGTCAGTGCCGTTTTCATAGAATTCCCAGTCATATTGGTGGCCAGAACCTTTTTTACGGTGACGTCATTGTCGCGTAACAATGATTTGGTGGTGATTGCCATTTGTCTATTTATTTCATTGTTTCCGTGTATAATGCCTATAAAAATATTAGAAAAGCATTTCAACATCAAACCGCTTTTTTTCTTACTATTTTAATACATTTCTTGGTATTCTATGTATTAACATATTTTAAAAATTAAACTGATAGTTTATTTTAAAACAACTTTCAACATTCATTCTTAGAAAAAAAAATCGTTTAACTATATATGTCCTATTTCTCAGATATGTTACTTTTTAAATATAAATTTCAAGAACAGCAAAAATTATTAGTCATTTTTTAGTACGAAACATGTTCAGTTTGTTCAAATCATGACCAGTGCAGGCAGGGGGAGTAGGTTTGGACCATTTGTACATTGAATCTTTTAATAATGAACCATTTCTCTAATCAAAGTGATCAGGTGAGCGATGAGGTCCTTGGATGTCTTTTTTCCTTATTAATAACTATATGATCTTTACTTTAAACATATTACACTAGGAACATAATAGTTTGTTATACCTTTAAAAGGTATTCCTATACAAATCTATATGAAAAAAAGTCTAACATTTCTAATGTTTTGCTGAGCGGGCATAAAGAAATCGATGTTGGACCACTGAGTGAGATATGGACCGGCCGATGAGATGTTGGACCGCTTACGTCACAGAATGGGCGGAGCTTAATCTCATTTTCATTCGTTGGTGTTCAAAAGTACATGAAGGACTTGAGGTTACATCACGGATGACAGTACAAAAAAAACATGTACCCGGTAGGTAAAAAAAAATTAAAATGAAAGGTATAACAAAATATTTATTGACTGAGTTCTAGGGAAAAATGCGTTTTGTCGACCCTCGAACCAAACTGTCTGCCTTCGGCCTAATGGCATTAGACAGACAGTTTGCTTGTTGGGTCCGACAAAACGCATATTGCCCTCGTACTCGGTCAATAAATGTATACACAGGGAAAAGTGGCTTACGTGATATTCATGTAATTATCTTTTTATTTGAAAATTATGTGGAAATCATATGAAAATTATATAAATATATTTTCATATGAATATCATGTGAATATAAGTTTATATGATATTTTTCGTGTCTTTTTTATGCGAAGAATTCACATGAAAGAACTATATGCGGTATTAACCAACATTTGCCCCCCCAAGTCAAACTTTGATGGAGTAATATTTAATTAAGTCCTTAAACAGGGAAAAGTGACTTCAAAGCACTGAATAATTTATGTGATAGTCATGTAATTAAATTTCAGTTTTTTATGAATTTTGAAAAATTATATGGAAATCATGTGTGTTCAGGATAAATATGATATAAAAATATATTTTTATATGAATATCTTAAATGTGAAATATAAGGATATAAAATATATGATAAAAACAGAAATTTTTTCTGGAACTATAATATTTTCTGTTTTATATGTACAATTTATTGAATTCAGCACATCAGGAAGTTTTCAAAATTTACTTTTGTGAGCAATATACCGCATATAACTTTTACCTGTGTATTATTCACTGATTTCAAGATTCAAAAGAGGAAGAAGCGGTCAACATGGGTTAACACGGTGTTTATGTTTTTTGTTTCATTTGCAGGAATCTTTTTGTATCTTTAAATCCATTGCTGGTTCCTTTCTTATATGACTCTATATCTTCGCAAGGCTTTTAGAAGAAAAAAATCTTCATTTATTAAATAGTCAGGTACTTGTTAATTTGTTAATCGTAACACAACAACTACACGATTCTAAAGAATGCAAAAGCACCAAATTAACAGAAAGTTATTGGCAGGGGTTTATTGTGTGGAATATATTGATCTCTCGTGTGGTCAAAGTTGTTGTAGCTCGGGTGTTTTATATTTCTCGCTATCTTTTGCACTTTCATTTGAGATGTCAGTTGAAATGTCATCAAAGAGATAATTATTCTGTGTCAAAGCATTATTTACATATCATCAAAAAAGCACCTTAAGCTTCAGATTTATCATAAGTTTGAAATAAATAGCTTTCTAATCAGCTATTTGGATGGGTTCCAGACAGGAAAAACTTTAGAAATTGTTTCCCATGTGTTCGTCATCCTTCTTTGTAGACAATTTTAGGTTTATCAAATGTTCCCTTTGTATGCCCCATATCAAAAACCAACTCTTGAAAAGCTGAACATTGTACAGAAAGATATACGAGATTTTGGAGAAATAAAGGGGTTTCTTTTTGTGTTCCTAAAGATATGGACACGTACGTGTATCTCTGGTTGTATGCAGAGAGACCTGTAGTTTTGGTTTTATTGAAGACAAACATGTACATTTACACACATTCATTGGAATACGTAAATATAATAATAGCATGTTGTACCAATGACAGACATCTGAAAACTGCAGTCATAAACATTTGAAGAAATGCTTGTACCTTTGAAGACAGACAAGTACAAAAGACATACATTTACCTATAAAAACGAACGTGCCTTTAAAGACATACATGTACATGTAAAGAGAGAAATGTACTAAAGACGGGCATGTACTGTAACTATGAAAACAGACATGTACCTATGCTTTTCCAACCATGACAGCTCAGAAGCGTTGCTATATTCCTTGCGATATCTTCGTATGATCCCAGCGTGCCGATTAAGGTGGGATAGGATTCAAGCTCTTCCTTAATGGGGGTCCACATCACTTATTCCAAAGCCATCATATTCTTATAGCAAATGTCATGTATGTCACATGTCAAATCAGATATATTGCAAGGTTTTACTCCCTCTACTAAATAACCTCCTTAAAAGCCAAATGCACAAATGAGTATCTGAAAGCAAGAATAGCTACAAAGAAGTTCTATTTAAAATGTAACAAACAGAATAAAAATACGTTATACTCATTTTCAACAAAGGATACCTGCCATTTTTCTCATGGTAAATTTTCAAAGACATGCAGTGGTATAGCTGCAGATCTGTAGTTCGCTGGTCTGAAAAATTGGGATGGATCTGATCATCTATCCCAATTTTTTTTTCAGATCAGAGAGCTACAGATTTGCAGCTAGAAGTGATCAGAAAAATACACACAAATAATGTTTTCATTTATTTAATTTTGTGTACAATAAAAAAGATTATCTTTTTTTCAAAATACATGCATGCCATTTACTTTGGATTTTTATTCATTTCATCTTACATCATCAAAGGGCAGATCACTGTAACTGTATGTATAAATCTATAACACTCTTCAGTAAGCAACGTCTTGAGCACGAGCTACCCTAAGTTTAAATTGTGAGCTCTTTTCAATTAAAGACTTTATCATCATTTTTCTGCAACATCTAACATTTAATTTCTATAAAGTAGAAAAATTATTCGAACTTATCTTAAAACAGTGTATTTAAGTATACTGAAATTTAACTAATCAACTGTTGGAAAAAGAAATTGAAAAAAGAAATCCTGACGATTAATCAGTGGAGTTCATATTATAGCTGACATACACAATCGACCTTGTTACATGCTCTTCAAATATTGAAGGCGAAAATTGGTATTACATGTATAAACAATACCCTCTAGTCTACCATTTACATTTACGCATAAATTGTCCAAGTTCTTAGTAGGTCATATTGATTTAAAACAAGAAATACACGTAGATAATTTGTCTTCTTTTGACTTGATTTCATTCATAATTGATTATATATCGAGTGAAAATGGGTATTTTTTTTAACATTCACAGAAACACAAATATCCCTAAATTGTCCAAAGATAGCCATATCCACTGTTGTCAAATACTGTCATTGAATAAATAGTATTTTTTTTTTACATTCAATTTTCAGAGAAGGAAAAAATGTTGATTCCTGTAGCTATGATTTTCCCCTATAGAACTGCTCATGTCAATTTCTATATTAATCGAGACATACTCTCGTTTTCCTCTAAATTAAGTTTCCTTTTGGTGATTTAGTCAGCCCGTGAGTAGAAATTTCGGTGTACTTATTGCCCAGAGGAGTAGTAGTATTCCTGTAAGAGATTAGACCAGGGCCTTTCCAGGTTAAATATGATTATATACATCATCCTGTTCATACTGAGAAATTGTCGATAAGCTCGAGATGAGAAATCAAAATTCCAATTAAGATGGGAGTTTCTGTTCTTTGGTAAACAATTCACCCAATGTTGATTCTTGAATTTCTGGGCCATTGTTTTTCATGCTGTGATAGATCCTCTGTTTGTGTATCTTATCAAGATAATAGACAACTGATTATCTTATCCTAGTGTCAAGAAGGCTCTTCAGATTTTCGACTGTAATCTTTTACCTGTAGCAAAACCAAGTGATGCTACCCTTAAGTTTACATGAGTTGACAAATACGGGTATGACTCAAACCCATCATTACAATTCATTTCTAAATACTATTTTTCCTTATTTCGTTATCAGCTTGCGTCAGCACTGTTTGTCTTGATTTTCTGTGATATTTTCTAATTATTGAATTCTTTTTCCTTTTTTATTTAATGTGCATGTTTAGTTGTTTCATCCATTAAAACTGTTATGATGAAGTCCCCTGCTGTATTATACCTTAGCCAGGATAAACAACTGCTTGTTTGTAATTCCTTGACTGGTATGTTTTCCATGATTATCTAATTCCAGTCGATAGGCATAATATTTTTTTTTTTAAAAGAAGGGTTGTTGCCTTATTATTTTTTTTTTAACAATTTATTTTGTGATAATTGAGGTTGAATAACACTTTTGCATATTGGTTCTATATTAGTGAACTCTCTTTATGGTACACACAAACTGTAAAGGCAATTGAAAATTGTAAGACTATAGAATAATTATGAGCATAGCTATTGTTTTGTAATTCTATGATTTGTTTATGCATAAATAATCAAATATATTTTTTGTTCATCAATTTTTTTCTACAACTTCCCTACGTTTTCTTGAAAGTGTTTGGATAGTCAATCGGTAAATGTCCGGAAACATTGATAATACAGTTAGTGACTGTCAGGGAAGTTGTTGACTCAAGATTGATTGTTAGCATGGAAGGAAAACACTACCGAGCGTCTCAAGACCAAAACAACTGTTCAAAAAACTATTCACATAAACAATTATATTATACATGATTAACACGTCATACATGTATTGAATGCACACATTTCATGCGCACGTGTAAAACCGTGTGTACACTAGTCTTCCTTAATAACGATAATTTTAAATTATGTCTACATGTACAATTTTAAATTTTTTTGTGCAATTTTAAATTATGTCTACATGTACAATTTTAAATTATGTCTACATGTGCATTTGAATCACAAATGTACATCACAAATGTACATGTTTGATCCTTGTCATCTGATATCTTTTAGTAACATTTATAATAGAGAATTTTTAAAATTGCACATGTAGACATAATTTAAAATTGTACATGTAGACATAATTTAAAATTATCGTTATTAAGGAAGACTAGTGTACACACGGTTTTACACGTGCGCATGAAATGTGTGCATTCAATACATGTATGACGTTTTAATCATGTATAATATAAATAGAAAAGTCCTGAAGCTTAATTTCAAATTTCTTATGAAGATTTTAATAATCTGTTAACTTCCTGTCTACTACATTAATGCATGAAATACCGGTATATTACAAAGCAATAATATCAGCACTTGTGCAGAGAAATAAAATAAATTTACAACCCAATATACTAAATATAAAAAATACTTGTACTGTATTTATATCATTGCCTTACAAAGGTAACATTCATTGAAGACTTTCTTCAGTATTTGCAATTGGTTAACCTGTATTTATAATCCTATTGAAGTAACAGGAACCTCTTATCTGCCGTATTTGATCCTTGTGTAATCACACTGAATTAGATGACTTACCAAAATAAATACTGCAAGTGCCACTTGAACCAAAAAGATTGAGTTCCGTAAGAACTGTCGACAAATGGTAAAATTTAATCGGGTTCCAATTTTCTTTTAATTTCTTTTTTTTTTTTTTACTTCTCTAATTTTTTATGCGAATTGCGATCTTTGAACCTGAGAGTTCTGATTTGTAAATCGTTTGTGTGTTTTTCCTGTGAATTAATACTAATATAGAGTGTTATGTTGTCCAAACCAACAGCATGAAATTACCAAAGTAATGATGCAGGGTTTGGAGAAATCAAGGGATGGGTGATGGGAAAGGTGACAGGCAAAGAATACTAGCCTAATAAACTAGCACTGTCTTTCCCTTATACGGCGTAACTTAGACGATGCTCACATTCTGCTCAATGAAGCGCGTGAAGAAAACATAATAAAAGGCATCCTATGATGGGGTGTTTTGCTTCTTGTAAAAAAAAAAAAAATTAGGCACGTAATACAATTGTATCAATGGAGGGGACTGCATCACTACCCCCCTCTCCCTCTCCATTGCACATTCACACAAGTTAAGGATTAGAATGTTTTGAAAGATTGTCCCCATCCCGCTTTTTTGCAGTTGAGTCAAATCTTCCCACTATAATGTACAGTATTCGAAAAGTATTCGAAAATTGTGTAATCTCCTCGTATAGCCAATCCCTCAAAGAAAATAGATTTTGAAAGATGGGATCTTGTTGTAATATAATTCTTTTTCCGACTCCTCCTTTAAGAAACGATACTATGTATTGGTGGATTTCAAATTTGAAATTTAAAACGAAGATTTGATGTTGTTTGAGCAGTATTTACTTTTGTTATTTTTTTTCATTTAGGTGACAAAGGAAAATTTTTATTTTTATTTCTTACACTTGAAAATGGACAGAAATCACAAAATTTTACACAACGTATACAATTATTTATTAAACACGTAGATGTATGTAGAATTTTAAAAAAAATGGTTAATTATAAAACCAATTAATTCTAATCTTTATACCGGCTAGGGGGTGCTAAGCCCCCCACTTTTTTTCCAAATATATACATAATTTAAATCACTTTCCAAAATTTATGATAAAATTGGTAAAAGTTTGATGTTAGCATTTTCGTGTCTGGGAAATACAAATTAGCCCCCCCACTTTCAATTTGCTACCGACGCCAATGACCGGTATACATAATTTAAATCCTAAAATTTATGATAAAGTTGATGTTACTCGTAGAAATTATCTTTCGGCATATAAATCTTATTTTGAAAAAAATACATATCAGTGATATAATGTCATCGATTTTATTAATGCTTATTTATGCAGAGTAGCTTTATATGGAGAATGACATTGCGATTGTAAATGTACTCTTCATTTTGGAGATCGTTAAATCTATGAAGAAAAAAACCTTCTTGAAGAATATGACCAATAACTTTAAATGTACTCACCATTTTCGCAAACAGGACCAAAGAAGACATCTACATCATCCTTGATTCTGAATGCCTCGTTTAACGCTGTTGCTTCTGAACATTTAGTGTCCTGAGACACCTGAAAGTGCAGCACCGAGCTCACATTTCTTAGAGCCTGCTCAAAAGCGCTAAAAACGGTCTCATTTGACGGTAATCCAATACTAGGCGTGGTGGAAGGAAGTAAAAGCCCTATTTTAACTTTACCGGTAACAGTACATAATTCTAGAGAAGAGGTGACGAATAACACAAACCAGATTGAAGGCATACTAGAAACAAAAATATAAAATATAGCTAAAATAATTTTAAGTTGATCGATTCTGGTGAAGTTAAAAGTAACACCCCGGTTGTAGAGTTGACGCTTTGCTCCCTTTGTGCCTCAGAGGGTGACAAGCTGAGCCCGATTAAATCACCCCATCCTCTCCAGTTTAATAAGACAAAACACTATCTAATCAGTTGGTCCGCGATCATCTTGACTTGATTGGCTTTGTTTCGCAGGATTGACGGCATACACAACAAACTCATAATTTACTTTGACAAAATTTTGAACCAAGGAGGCAATGGCTAGTTATACGGGGTCCAACTCTCGATATTATTTCAGATTTCTGCTCAACTTACGACTGTTTGCTTCCATTGGTGTAATGATGTTACTAAGCACATTACTTTGGATGATTGGAATACAGAAAAAGAAACGCTGATAGAATCCAAGTATTTCAACACTGCTCGTACTAGCTTCTTGTTTAAAGCAATGTGCATCGGCCCATGCATTCAAATCCATTACCGCAGTCAATGACCATATTCCTAGCGGAGTTATATCAGAATACTACATCAACCCTTTTTAAGGTTTTCCGCGATTACAGTTTATTATGACGCTTTTCCACAAGTTTTATAACAATAGATTAGATTCAGGCATTTGCGTTCATAAGCCAATCAAAATCTTTTTCTCTCTCTCCTTTATAATCCCCGTATTTAAAAAATACTAAACAAAAACTATTAACGAAACGTACCGCTATTGAATGGGACATAAATGATTGAAAACTGATTCAAATTGGGATTTCTTTAACTACCCAGAAATGTAATCAGTTGTCGCCTTCTTACTGTGATATAATCGTGGACCTTTATTTTTAAACTAGAGAAAGAAGTCGCACCCAAACCTGGCGTATGGTCCCAACCTTTTGATATCATTTATCAAATCTTTTCTAATAGGACCTTCAGAAAGACCCGAATAAATGTTTAAAGGGATTGAAAGGCATTCTCTTTGGTAAGGGTTATAATAACTCATGCCAGTTCTTTCCTTGCAATGATTTATAATGTAAATATATAAGTATACGTTATCTATACCAATTTGTTTACACTCTCTAGTGGTTCAACTTTAAGTTAAAATTAAATATATTTTATTTAAATTGCAGTAAAAATATTTTTTTTAATTTAAGAAAGCGAATTTAGAGTGAGAGATAAATAAGAAAATATATATTCATTTTTAAATCATTAATATTAAAGATGATTTTTTTAAGATAAAGAAGAAGAACGATTATTAAAGTGATATCTTCCTTCGCTCTGCGACAGCGATAAAAAACATAAAAAGTTATTCTTTGTTAGCTGAAAGTTGCAAAAGTGAAAACCTCACATCTTAGGGAATTTCTCCTGGACAAAGTACTTTTTAGCGTTGCTGAACTTTTTTAAATTAACAACACAACTATGTTGCTTTCAGTGACTTACTCTCTGTAAGATTTACCAGCACGTGTCTTGAAAGGAGGTATCTTTTTCAGTTTGTCAGTTTCCCGTCTTAAAGTTCGCTATTCTGTTCATTAATTTTTGAAACAGAAGAAATGCTTGTTTGTATTCTTATCCCATCTGCAGTTATAATTATCAAACTCAAGAATAGAAAAGCAATTTCAGGGACCTTTTTCTCAAAAACATAATTTACACGCCAGTATATATCACCCAGCTGATCGCTGGTGAGATCGGCGGGATATGGGCAGAGGATTAGCATTAGTGGTGTATCTGAAAAGCACGAACTAATTAAAAGATGTACTGTTTACACTTTTGGTTTGTAAATTTTGCAAAAGTAAGCCAAAGTTTGTTTTGTAATTGAAGAGCCTGTTAGTGTTATTACATAATTTACTTTATGTGAAACGAAATTGGGATTTTAATTACAAAGAAATATAATTTGATCAGTTGTAAAACAATTAATTTCTTTAACATTTCAAATTTAAACTAAATTAAAAATAATTTGCAATTTTTTTCTAAATGGAATGTAAAAAAATATTTTTTACGCTATCGAATACTGGCACTTGTTTCAGAAATAAATTTTTAACCCAGAGTGGGTCAAGAATTTATTTCCGAAACAAATGAAGGCTTGTGCTCGAAGTAGCTTTTTCAGTGATGATGTCACACTAGTCTGAATAAACGGTACATGCATCAGCTTATTCGTAATTGTGACGTCATAATGCATATGACATCACAATGCCATCCATGATGAGAAAAACAGGTTGTTTCGGAAATAACTTTGAACCCATAGTATAATAATAACACGTGCTTTTATTATACTATAGGTTCAAATTTATTTCCGAAAGAAACTCACTTGATCTTAGTCCACTTTTCCACTTTTAATTCCTTTGGAAAAAGTGAGACTGAGATATCAACCAGAAGTCTCTGTCGAGACTATAGCTCTACTGGTTTATACTTAAAACAAAGGAAGAGAAAAGTAGCAGTTGGGACTTGAGACTTTAAAACAGCAATAAGTAAAAAAAAAAGATCCTTGCCGCTAATCAAAAGAAAAACAGATGCACAGAATTATGTATCTTAGTGTAGTCTACTTGTGTGACAAGTTATATTGAAATTGGACCAAAACTGTAGGAGGAGTAGCATTTTGAAAGAATTTTACAGAAATTTCTATTTTTAGTAACCACGGCAACACTGTTCATCGAAATCAAAAACAAATGCACAGAATTATGTATCTTAGTGTAGTCTACTTGTGCCAAGTTATATTGAAATCGGACCAAAACTGTAGGAGGAGTAGCATTTTGAAAGAATTTCTCAGAAATTTCTATTTTTAGTAACCATGCAACACCGTTCATCGAAATCAAAAACAAATGCACAGAATTATGTATCTTAGTGTAGTCTACTTGTGTGCCAAGTTATATTGAAATTGGATCAAAACTGTAGGAGAATTAGCATTTTGAAAGCATTTCACAGAAATTTCTATTTTTAGTAACCAAGGCAACACCGTTCATCGAAATCAAAAACCGATGCACAGAATTATGTATCTTAGTGTAGTCTACTTGTGTGCCAAGATATATTGAAATTGGACCAAAACTGTAGGAAGAGTAGCATTTTGAAAGAATTTTACAGAAATTTCTATTTTTAGAAACCAAGGCAACACCGTTCATTGAAATCAAAAACCGATGCACAGAATTATGTATCTTAGTGTAGTCTACTTGTGTGCAATTATATTGAAATTGGATCAAAACTGTAGGAGGAGTAGCATTTTGAAAGAATTTCACAGAATTTTCTATTTTTAGTAACCACGGCAACAACGTTCATCAAAATCAAAAACCGATGCACAGAATTATGTATCTTAGTGTAGTCTACTTGTGTGCCAAGTTATATTGAAATTAGATCAAAACTGTAGGAGGAGTAGCATTTTGAAAAATTGTTTACAGACAGACAGACAGACAGACAGACGGACGGACGACGGACGCATTACTATCGCATAAGCTCTTCTGGTCTCTGACCAGTAGAGCTAAAAATGAGCCCGTCTAAGTTTTATGGTCCCCAGGCCTGGTCTCATCAAAAGTCTTTTTTTGTTGCAAACGTCTATAGATTTCTGAATATATATTTCTGTATAGTTATAAATATTAATTCAAGATTACCGTGATTATAGCACTGACTTGAATATTTCAATAAATAGTAGGAGATAAACTAATGAAAAAAATATAAATACACCGGACCGGTACGACTTTTTTCTCTTTTAAAAGCACATGTACGAGGGTTGTCCCAAAATTCCGTAGACAAGCGTTGTTTTGTAGGAACCTTATGTCATACATTAATGAAACTTCGTACATATATTAAACCAACACTATCTAATAAATTTATGGACCAACAGCAAAGGCTGTTGTTATACATGTACAAGCATATATACATGTATTTTGCTTTTTATAATTTGTATCACTTGTGTCACGCGTAATTTTTTTTTTAAATATACTCATGCTTTGCAACCGCTTTAAATATCAAAAATCAAACCAACTCGTAAAATAAATCCAAAATTGAATATTGAATCTAAAAATTAATTCTAAAATAATTCCAGATGAAATATATGGAGATAACAAACAAGATTCAATTCCATTAATTAAACAATACTAAATAGGAGCAGAGCAAACACGGGCCTCCGAAACAATAGGTGGGATCAGGTGCCATGGAGGAATGGGCATCCCCTGTCGACCGGTTACACCCTTGTCATGATCGGTAAATAACGGAAAATCTGTCGTCATATCAGTGTGTGAAAAATGGACTAACGATTGGTATGAAAAACGTCAGTCAGCATTTGACTCGATGATAAATTGTATTTGCTGACAAGGTCATTGTATCGACCATAGAACTTACGAAATGATGACTTTAAACGAGACCTCTGATATTCTTGTCTCATGAACTTATTTGTCTATAGTCTACTTCGTTTTAGAAATTGTATATACGTAGAACATGCTCTTAGATCTGTTTTGACATATTTGCATCCCTTTCCTATGTACCCCCTTAATTTACTTTGTTCTGATATGGCTAAATTACAAAAAAAAATTAATATATACCTGCATTTAGAGTATTTTCTAAATCCGCAATTAAAGTTTGGTAATTTTTAATATTGTACAAGTTGTACAAGATCTGCATTGCTGCACTGAAGTCAAATCTTCATTTATGTTCGTCACGATATGAAGGCTATAATTTCTGCGACTGTTATTCATTTGGCTCTCACGGTTTAGTTGTCATCAGTATTGTAATTATGTTGAGATTAATGTGAAAAAGCAGGCAGAACTTCATTGAAAATGGGCTAAAATAGCCACCAATAAGCAAGATCATATTGCACTTTACTGTTGCTGATCATAAAAATCTATATTTGTTTCTGCTGGCACTTGAAATAATTGGTAATAACCACAAGATATCAAAAGGTACAAAAGAATTTGGTGACTTGGAATTGAAACACAGACGTTAGTGCGTGTATTTATGTAATCTTATATTGTGACTAGGAAAAAAACTTTGCAATACACATTTATTATTGAATTTAAAACAATTGTGTAAGAATAGGACATTTTGAGCTTTCTCATAAATTGTACCAAAATGTTGAATTTCGTACACTTACAAGTACAAATAATATATGTTTCATAAGAATTTGTGAATGTCCCATCATACCCGCGGACTGTTTTGCTTCCTTGGTAAAGTTTTCGAGGTCGCAAACTGGATTTTTATTAACTTCAATTTACTCTTTTTCTAGGAGACCGCGGATAATATTTTTTTTATAATGAAATATGCGCAAAATAACACTATATGACTTTTTGATTAGGTATTTATTGCTATATTAAAACCCAATTCACACATTAAATTCCGCACCATTACCAAATCTTACTATTCAAAATATGTTAAATATATTTCATTCATTGATTATAACATAGCTTAAAATCTCATCTGTCGATATCTGAAAATCTATTGTTCCATTATATCTTTGATAATAGACAAATAACATCTCCAAACCATAGAAGACGTCCGCTATTTCAGAATTCCGTTGTCCTTAAGTAATTTATACATTGGTTCTTGGGGGAAATCGTCGTCTTTCTGCCCGAGAGCCGTTACCTAAAGACGGCACGATATAATTGATTTATTTCACAGGAAAATAAATATTGCAATTGCTTCTCTAGATTATTTGGGTTTTTTCTTCGTTTTACAATCGATTACCGAATTGGAATTCCCAGAAAGTATTTCATTTGGCCCGTTTGCATTTCATGAATGTTCAGGTCATTGGGCGTCAGAATTTCGTAATGTTCGTGTCCCAGGAGGTTTCTTGGAGACAGGGCTGTTAACAAGAGAGCAAGGAATGAGTATGAGCACGGGACAGGCCTCAGACTGACATGAATGTCAATTGCACTTAGTAATCACTGCTAAAATTATGAATCTGCTCAATGGAATTTTACCAATTCCGAAATGACCTAACAAATTTTCGTAAATTCACGAACATCTATGGACCCGATCCTTAAAAAAGAAAATCCATATTTTCAGTGCAAGATATGGTTTATCGGACAGATACTCTTTCATAACTAGTAAACAATTGTTTAAAATCCTAAACTTTCGTTTCAAGTATATTTTTCTACAGAGCATATTCTCTTTCTTAATATGGAAATTTCATTTCAATACTAATCCCCCACTTACCTTTTGTTGCTGAAAGATCAAGCCTTGGCACACACCCCACCCCATCCCATAAAATAGAGTAGTAGAATTTTTTCGACGTTAGCCTTTTTAGCTCACCTGAGCCGAAGGCTCAAGTGAGCTTTTCTGATCACATTTTGTCCGGCGTCCGTCTGTCCGTCCGTCCGTCCGTCTGTCTGTCTGTCCGTCTGTCCGTAAACTTTTCATATTTTCGACTTCTTCTCAAGAACCAATGGGCCAATTTCAACCAAACTTGCCACAAAGTATCCTTGGGTGAAGGGGATTCAAGTTTTTTCACATGAAGGGCCACGCCCTTTTCCAAGGGGAGATAATCATGAATTTGTTAAAAATTAATGGCATTTTTAAAAAATCTTCTTCTCCAGAACCGCTGGGCCAGGAAAAATGAAACTCATGTGGAAGCATCCTCAGGTAGTGTAGATTCAAGTTTGTTCAAATCATGACCCCCGGGGCAAGGGTGGGGCCAAAATGGCCGACCCAAGTTTTACATAGGAATATATAGGAAAAATCTTTAAAAATCTTCTTCTCCAGAACCACTGGGCCAGGAAAGACGAAACTCATGTGGAATCATTCTCAGGTAGTGTAGATTCAAGTTTGTTCAAATCATGACCCCCGGGGCAAGGGTGGGGCCAAAATGGCCGACCCTAGTTTTACATAGGAATATATAGGAAAAATCTTTAAAAATCTTCTTCTCCAGAACCACTGGGCCAGGAAAGATGAAACTCATGTGGAATCATCCTCAGGTAGTGTAGATTCAAGTTTGTTCAAATCATGACCCCCGGGGCAAGGGTGGGGCCAAAATCAAACCCTAGTTTTACATAGGAATATATAGGAAAAATCTTTAAAAATCTTCTTCTCCAGAACCACTGGGCCAGGAAAAATGAAACTCATGTGCAAGCATCCTCAGGTAGTGTAGATTCAAGTTTGTTCAAATCATGACCCGGGGCAAGGGTGGGGCCAAAATGGCCGACCCTAGTTTTACATAGGAATATATAGGAAAAATCTTTAAAAATCTTCTTCTCCAGAACCACTGGGCCAGGAAAGACGAAACTCATGTGGAATCATTCTCAGGTAGTGTAGATTCAAGTTTGTTCAAATCATGACCCCCGGGGCAAGGGTGGGGCCAAAATGGCCGACCCTAGTTTTACATAGGAATATATAGGAAAAATCTTTAAAAATCTTCTTCTCCAGAACCACTGGGCCAGGAAAGATGAAACTCGTGTGGAATCATCCTCAGGTAGTGCAGATTCAAGTTTGTTCAAATCATGACCCCCGGGGCAAGGGTGGGACCAAAATGGCCGACCCAAGTTTTACATAGGAATATATAGGAAAAATCTTTAAAAATCTTCTTCTCCAGAACCACTGGGCCAGGAAAGATGAAACTCATGTGGAATCATCCTCAGGTAGTGTAGATTCAAGTTTGTTCAAATCATGACCCCCGGGGGTAGGGTGGGGCCAAAATGGCCGACCCAAGTTTTACATAGGAATATATAGGAAAATTTTTTTTTAAATCTTCTTCTCCAGAATCTCTGGGCCAGGAAAGATGAAACTCATGTGGAATCATCCTCAGGTAGTGTAGATTCATGTTTGTTCAAATCATGACCCCGGGGGCAAGGGTGGGGCCAAAATGGCCAACCCAAGTTTTACATAGGAATATATAGGAAAAATCTTTAAAAATCTTCTTCTCAAGAACCACTGAGCCAGGAAAGATGAAACTCATGTGGAATCATCCTCAGGTAGTGCAGATTCAAGTTTGTTCAAATCATGACCCCCGGGGCTAGGGTGGGGCCAAAACGGCCGACCCAAGTTTTACATAAGGAAATATAGGGAAACCTTTTAAAATCTTCTTTTCAAGTACTTCAAAGCTTAATATGATTAGTGATATTTATATGGAATCATCCTCAGGTAGTGTAGATTCTAGTTTGTTCAAATGATGACCGCCTGGAGGGGGGGGGAGGGGAGTAAATTCAAGCCCGATGTGCTCAGGTGAGCGCTGTGGCCCCTGGGCCTCTTGTTTTAAAATTAATTTATTTACTAGTATTTATTTATTTTGCTTGTGAAAATATTTACTAAGAAGTCCCCCAACAATTTTGAAATCATTCAAACCATTCCTGTGACCTGAAACTTGCGACAATAATTATAATATACATGAAGGCCTACAAAGAATGCGTTCGTAAATTAATTAAATCAAACCTATTCATTTGAAAGCATAATAAGTTTTGTATAAATTCAAAATTATCGTTAACATTTATTTTTTAATTCATAAACTTTATTTTACAGCAGTAAGAAGTATATGGAGATAACAAATAGTATTCAATCTCAAAGTCCATAAAACAATACAAAATAAGAGCAGAGCAAACACGGACCCCCGAAACATCAGAGGTGGGATCAGGTGCCATGGAGGAGTGAGCATCCCCCGCCGACCGGTCACACCCGCCGTGTGCTCCTTGTCATGATCAGAAAATAACGGAAAAAACCCGTCGTCAATTCAGTGTATAAATAATGGACTAACAATTGGTATGAAAAACGTCAGTCAGCATTGACTCAATGATAAATTGTATTTGCTGACAAGGTCATTGTATCGACCATAGAACTTACGAAATGATGACTTTAAACGAGACTGCTGATATTCTTGTTTCATCAACTTGCTTGTCAATAATTTACCTCGTTTCAGAAATTGTTCATATGTAGAGCATGCTCTTGCGTATCGAATCAACTGAGATATATATACTCCGTATGCAGGTGATGAAGGTATATTGCTGCATAAGTAAGGGAAGTTGACGATAGAAAAGTTTAAGTCATCACGTTTATCAAATAGTTTGGTTGTTAGATTACCATTAGCGTTTTTTTCAAGTAAAATATCCAAGTATGAAACAGAAGTGTCGGACTCTGTGGTATCTTTTATCTCAAGCTCACCAGGATATATCGTATCGACGTAGGAATGGAAATTACCATTGTTAATTGACAATACGTCGTCGATATATCTAAATGTCGAGTTGAAGGCCACAGCAAGTGTTTTTTCTTCTTTTCACGCATAAGATTTTGCATAAATCCTGCTTCATATGAATATAAAAATAAGTCTGCTAATAACGGAGCGCAATTTGTACCCATGGGAATTCCAATAGATTGTTGGAATACCTGGTCTCCAAAAACCACATAGATATTGTCAATCAGAAACTCAAGCATCTTCTTGATGTCAACTTCAGAGTACTTATGTGTGCAATCAGAATCTGTTTTAACAAAATAATTTTGCAAATGACCAATGACGAGGTAAGTAAATTTACGAGTTCCATTTTTATTAAAGAAGCAGCTGTCAATGATATCAAAAAGCCTGGATTTTAATTTGTCGTGGGGAATTTTTGTGTATAAAGTTGAAAAGTCGTAAGTTTTCAACATGTTGATTTTTGATAAAGTCTTGTGATTTCAAATTGTCCAAGAGTTCTTTAATTAGAATTTTTTAGTATCCACATCTGATTCACACCAATTCTTGAATATATAGTTGCACAGTACTCTTGAAGTTTTTCCTTCACTACTGTCAATATCTTAGTGAGGAGTAACGAAAGAGGTTTGGTTGAACATTTACTGGAACCTGCAATGTATCTTTGTTTGTAAGGATTCTTATGAAGTTTCGGAATCCAATATATATAAGGTAGTTCAAATTCATTTTGACTCTGTGGAATATTAAAAGTATTCAAAACTTACACTGAACATGTAAACGAGTACAGTGAATGATAGGTTATGTCGATAAATTATGAATGACAATCGTCAAAATCATAGGCGCTCCCCATGTAATTCTGTAAGTGACAAAAGATCAGTATGAAAGAGTCTACCTCCTCTACACTATAAATTCAAAACAAAACAAAAAAAATATATGAACGTGATGATTTTAACTTTTCTGTCATCAACTTTCCTTACTTATATAGTAATATACCCTTGGAACTTGCATATGTTTTTTTTTTTGTCTCCCAGTTGATTCGATAAACAAGAGCACGCTCTACGTACGAACAATTTCTAGAACGAGGCAAGCTATTAACAAACAAGTTTTTGAAACAAAAATATCAATCGTTTCGTTTACAGCAAATACTATCCATTACTAAGTCGATTGCTGACTTTCTTTTCTTAGTTCTTGCTTTATTTACACACTGGACTGTGTACGGATTTTTCCGTGTTCCCAATCATGTGAAGGAGTACACGGCGGATGTGACCAGTCAACAGGGGATGCTTACTCCTCCATGGCACCTGATCCCATCTCTGATTAAATCAGAGGTCCGTGTTTGCATTGCTCCCCAATTTTGAAGTTTCAATAGACTATTTGGTTTGATTAGTTTTTATCTCTATATTTCAATGTATAATTATAGCATTTTTTTATATTTCCGACCTTGTTTGTAATAGAGGAGTTTTCCATACCTTGTCCATTTGCTTTTACTCTACCCCAGACCAAAAGGGGGATAATGATCCTGTAGGGCCCCCCCCCCCCCTTCTCAGATGTAAAAGATTTCTGGGCAAAATATCCAAAATCATTTGTTGAATTCTAGACTTTAAATACAATTTCACAAGATTATCACTGCAATAAAACAAATTCTTGCCAATAAAAACTGGAAACATATATAGTTTCTAATGCATGTACTTTTGAGGCACCACAAAGATACAATGTACCAGTGAAATTGCAAAACTAAAGCTGCATAATATAGGTAAAATAGAACATTTTATAACAATAACACATGTAACAGTGCAAGTAGCAGAGACGGAGAGAAAAGTCACAGTTCAATACCCAGATATCCAAAGCCGAAGTATGTAATGAAAGGTAGTTCGCACTTCCAATTCACTTCAAAATTACCAATGACAACTTGAAAATTATAATTTGCACAATTTTTATTCTTTACATAGCATATAACTGTTGACCTTCAATAATAATCATAACAAGATGCAAATAAGAACAATTCACATTTACAGTAAAAAAAGAGTCACACATGATCAAAAAGGAAGAATAAATAACAAATACTTGTCATGTGTAAGACCTCATTAAAAGTACAATAGAAATAAATGCTTCAATCTCATATTTATTACAATTAGTAAGTTCTGTAACCTCATGAAGAGTATCTATAGACATAATAAAGCTTTTGGCAGGTACAGTTCCGGGCAAAGTTTTGTATTTATTACTGATCATAATTCTGTATATATACACGTACTTTTATTTAAAAAAATAAGACACTATATAATAATTGCCTTAGATAACTTCTATGTTAAAATATGTTTTTTTTTTGGTTACATCTCCCTGAACTTTTCAAAATAATCTAAATGCAGCCTTACAAAAATTTGCAAAGTAAGGACTAAGTGGTCAACATATTCATGTAAAAACCTCAAAAGCTGATTCTCTACTCTCTCATCAACATCAGCTTTACTTTTCTCTACTCTCTCATCAACATCAGCTTTACTTTCTCTACTCTCTCAACATCAGCTTTACTAACTCTACTCTCTCAACATCAACTTTACTTTCTCTAATCTCTCATCAACATCAGCTTTACTTTCTCTACTCAGTCAACATCAGCTTTACTTTTCTCTACTCTCTCATCAACATCAGCTTTACTTTTCTCTACTCTCTCAACATCAGCTTTACTTTTCTCTACTCTCTCAACATCAGTTTACTCTTCTACTTTCTCATAAACATCATTTTTCCTCTTTTCTACTCTCTCATTAATATAAGCTTTACTCTATTCTGTTCATCAACTGAAATTTCTGGTCTAATCTCCATCTGAATTGTTGAAAATCGTGGAGAGGTGACAAATTACTTGTCAGAATTTGCAGCTTCCTCCATTGATTCCACACTGAATGTTTTTTTTTTCTTCAACAATCCTCTACTTAAAGTAAACTGCTTCCTAGTGCATTTTAACTTTACAATCATATGTATAACCAGGACTCTTGTGTTGTACTGACACCTCCATTTATCTCTAAAGAAGATTCCAACTGCTTGCTTTTCCCTAAATATTCACTCTTCTCACAGTATTTTAATGCAAGTCAAATACCACATGTACTTCATTATCATATGTGATAGCCCAACTTACAATGTGTATAATGAAGGCTCTTACACAACACTGCCAGCTACCTCCATTAATCTCAAAAGAAGATTCCACACTCAATCTTCTTTCCTTAACATTCACTTCACTTAGTCTAATACCTCCAAGTTAAATCAAACCAAGTGTGTAACTAGGCACTCCTGCACTGTAGTACCATCTACACTGTACCTCATCTGATCTTAAAAGTAGATTTCACACTCAATCTTTTCTCTCTTAAATATTCACTCAACTTGAGTCAAATATCTTCTTCACTAGTGTATAAGTGAATCCCAACCACACAATTTGTATAACCAGGCAATCTTGGCTTGTACTGCCATCACACTCAGTTGTATAGACATCGCTCACATATCAACATCAATATCATCTCTGGCACATCATGAAGCACTGAGACACATATAAGAACATCTTAGATAAATATTAAAGACGAGAGCACCACACAATATTTCCTATCATACACACAAAATTACTAACTTGCCATTCAATGACATCCTGCCTTTTTATCACAATCAGCTTTGTATGTGTGTAAAAGCAGGTAAAATGATACAAAAATATGCAGCACAGCTACAAAATGCAGCATAATTTAAACAAGTTAGGCAGTGTTAGGAAAAAAAACGGAATAACCACATCCGCAAAAAAAAAGGTATTTCGGTTACTGATCTCCTATCCTCTCATACATTAACATATAGGCCTCTGTTGAGAAAACATCCGCAATATTGACAGGTATCACACTGTTATCAGAACAACATAGCCACCTTTCTTTCCTGTATGTTCCCTTCACCGTGTTAGGACTGCGGCGATAGGTAACGAAATGTCCTGAATTGACATTGCCCAGGTGTACGATAACAGCGCTCAGTCTGTACGTGAGAGAGGACTTTGTAGATTTGCTGAGATCTGTGGGTCCGTTGTGGTTGACATCGGAATGGCTGTTCTGTGTGTCAGTCTGGGGCTGCAGGAACAGTCCATTCTGATTGGTGCGATTGTCATAATTCAGGGTCCTCAAGAGGTTTACAGGGGGTGCTGTTCCTAGGTTAAAAGTGTTCTCTTCATATTTTATCCTGGATAAAAGTCAAACAGTCCACTATAATACATATATTTCAATAGATATTTACATTGGTACAATACATGACACATTAAAATTCTAAGATGCAGTAATTCTTCACATGATATAGAAACTAATACTCATTCAAACATTATGTACAATAATATAGCATTGATAAAGCCCACTTGAGTGTCATTATATTTTATCAAGGATAAAGGTTGCTTAATTTAGCAAATGACATTTCTGGCAGTTGGATTTAATGAACCTATATTCTGGATTTAAATAGGTTCATATACGGATGATGTAGAACAAACTTGAATCTTTTGACATAAGTTTTAACTTTTCTAGCCAAGTTGTTCTTAACAAGATTTTTAAATACTCCCTCCCAGTTTTCACTATTTTTTAGTTATATCCCCTTGAAAGAGAGTGTGGCCCTTCATTTGAAAAAAAAAATGGAATCCCCTTTGCGCCAAAATACTCTGTGCCAAGTTTGGTTGAAATTGGCTCAATGGCTCTTGAGAAGAAGATGAAAATGTAAAAAGTTTACAACGACAGACAACAGACAACTTTTAATCAGAAAAGCTCACTTCAGCCTTCAGCTCAGGTGAGCTAAAAAGGCAAACAGAAGTGAAAAAATGCATTATTCTAGCTTTCATTAGGCACATAAATGCAGTAGTTTAAAATCTTTTCAACATTCCTAGACTTCTAACTCTTAATTATTTCAACTCTTAATTAGATTGGCCACAATCAAATTCAAAAGCTGTTCTTATCAATGTTTAAGGAGGCTCATTACGCCACTTTTTGATGACGTACTTCACAAAAAAATAAACCTCCATTGCGTCGACCGGTTTCCTCTGGGGACGAGTTGTACAGGTACCTCTATAATATGACCCTGACCTTTAAAACGCTTTAAAAATATATGAAACATGTAGTCTAGGTCACCTACACGTTTGTTGCATCGATGCATGGTCTCACACCAAACGTCTAGGAGCATTCCACTATAAATATTTTTACTTCAGAATGAGGCTTATCCAGAATTTGATAAAGCCTGTGATTGGTTGAACAAAAATAAACATTTGACAGCAGAGTTTTGGCTGATCTTAGAATCGACTTTCCTTTAAAAACATCACAGAAAGTATGCCTGGAGAAATTAGCAGATAGGTTCGACATATTTGCAGTGCTAGCTACGGGTTATGGGAAGTCAATGTTATACCGAAATTGATGCTTGAAGTTGAAGATTATTTACAGTGTGCCGTAGTAATTTATATAGGTCATTAGTCATCTGGTACACACAGTGCGTATGCAGGTGTAGGAGTTTGCAGATGAAATAATAATCAGTCTAAATGTTAGAGTACACACTTTCTAATCACTTGCTGAATTTAAAAAAAAAGAAATATATAGAATGTTTGACAGTATATGCTTATTTACTTTTTAAATGTAATGACTCAGCGGAGTCGCCATAAAAATTTAGAGTTAACGTTCTTTAACAGCGCCGCCCCGTGGTGAAAATTTTATCTACAGTATGCTCCAAGGCGTTTGAGTGGGGGGTCAAACGACTTGCGTGACCTAGGCTAATGAAACATGCGGTGTTATAAACAGTGAAAACAAAGTAACGGATTCATTATGCCTAAACCAAGAAGAATTGCTTTTAAGCAGAAACAAAAGAAAAACAACAGTCAAATCTTCGCCAAACAAGTAATGTCAATTTCATAGCGATGCATGCAGTGAGCTCTATCAATCAATGACATGTTTGTATAGAGGAAATTCAAGTTAAAATCCTCAACCTTGTTGAAATTAAAAAGTTATTTACTTGCACTATTTACTGTGTTGGTGTTAATTCATATATTTGCTTTATTGATTTAAATGTATAATCTGGCAATTTAAAGCTTTGCTCTGAATTTTAGATGTAATGTCAAACGTTCCTTAGCGTTTTGAGTCTTGGGTAATTAGGAAAGATAACTCTTGAAAGTGGACTTTTTATACCAAATATTTTTTAAATTGGATTTTTCATTTCGTTTAAACATTCTTCATTCAATTTGACACATGTAATTCATTGAAATACATTCCTTGTCTCTTCAGAACTCATTTTATTAATGTTTTATGCATAGATTAAAAAGATAATGACATTAATTGTTTTTTATGAGAAAATTATTTTTTCTAATAAAATTATTATAAGGTATTATGAGGTATTTTCATTGTGTGTACTTGTCTTAAGAAGATGCCCATCATTTGACACTGAAAGTTCTGAAATTCTATTGATATTAAACTTGAAATGAAATATTTAACTAAAATTAGACAAAAACTAAAAAATTCTTTAAAAAATATTTATGATATCAATACCCCCATCCGGATATTTGACATCTACATTATAAGTGGTGCTGTATTGAAATCTTAAATAAACTGTGGATGTAATGAGCCACCTTAAAATAAAGTTTTTTCTATGTATAGCATTCAATCAGTTCAATACCCAAAATGGAATAGCTCTCCTCCCCCACTGAGTCCCCCCTTTTTCCTGGACTCCTTGGCTGCTGTCTTATGGTAGACAAACTCACTCATGTCCAGAATGTCTGGGTAGGAGACAAATTCCCGTCTCTTTATGGGCATCCCATTGTCCATCCACTGGCATCTCTGGATGTGGATTGCCAGACACTGGGGGAGCTTAAAGAATCAAAAGTTATCATTAGACTCTTTGTTTTCTTAATTTTGTAACTACGTGAAAAGTAAAGAAATCAAAATTAAAGATTTACCTATGTTTTATTGTAGATGTATTTTCCTTGTCTTAGCACTATTGACTGATTTTGCTAAAACAACCTCAGGCTGATAGTATACAATAAGTGTGCAGTGTCTGTTTTAAACATATAGCAAATTTCCAATACTGACTTAAATAAAACTATCAATGTACTTTTTTCTTTGGGGTCAAAATTCCATTGAATTACAAATTCTGATTACGCCTCCCCTTGTAAATTAAACAGATTGCTTGGTCACCACTATGCGCCTTATATATACTTTAATATCATAAAACTACTTAGTATTATTCAGAAACTCAAAATATTCAAAAGACTTACTATCTTTTAGATAAAGAAAAAGGTTTGCAAGGAAGGGCTGATGTAAGGTCAGCAAGCATTAAAATAAATCTATTTAACTGACAGTCTTGATGACAATTAAACAATTTTAACTCCTCAGAGTACACAACATTCTATTCAAGAATTAACTCGGGAAAAAGTAACCCAACATTCGATAAAATGACACTCTGAAGTGAAATACATACAAAACCTTCCTTTCACTTCTTTCACGATGATTTAGAAAAGAAAGATATTAATAGATCTTTAACATTGGATCAAATAAGTGAACATGTATAAGGGTTGCTTACCTTTCCAATAGTGAGTTTTTTCTTAAATGTAGTTTTCTTCAGTGGTGCCTTACAGCCTGGAGGTCTGTGTTTTATTTTGCTGCACCCTATACACTCCACATTGTTTACAGTATCAGCACTGATGTAGTGATACAGGAGGGTTTCCAAGGAGCGATCCACCTACAAAGACCAGGCATTCACTAAATAATACACGTGTCTCTATCTGTGGTAGTCAGAAGACATCAATGTTATTGTTACTGGCTCAAAACAAAAGCTTCTCAGCAACATTACCAGAGTATTTGCCCCTCGGTATCAGACAAAATAACACTCCTGGGGTTTTCCTGTCACCTTCCGCAAATATTCTGGTATGTTGCCCTTCAAGCCATGTAATATTTATGTATAATGTCATCTTCAAAGAATGTGATAAATGCAAATTGTTTTATAGTTTCAAAAGAGTCTCTGGGTGGATCCATAAAAGTTCTGTCTAACACCCCTTTATTTTGAGGCATGAACAATATGAAGTCAATGTTACACTGACCCAGATACTCTGTGGAATGGACAGTGACAGGCTGTCAAAGTGATCGTATCTGACCGGGTTCCTGTAGCCACACTCCACACACTCCAACTGACTGGCCAGCAGGCCACGAAATGGGTGCTCCATCTCACGATGTGGAATTAAAGGCAGGGGGCACTGGATTCTGTTTATAGCATGCTCATTCTTCAGGAACTCAGTCTCAGGATTCTAGAAAAGCAGTCAACATAGTAAAAATACATCTATAGAATACTCTAAAGAATAAAAATCTAATCTACAGCCAAGGCCATAACAGTCACCTGAGTATATTCCAACAAGGTAAGGATCCACAGAAGTATAACATAAAACAAAATTTTAACTGGTAGATAGTATACACTTATCCAATGGGTGTGAGTGGGATAGCTCTTTTATCAAACCCGTGACAGAAAACTATTCCCCGAGGGCTTGCCCGAGGGGAATAGTTTCTGTCAAGGGTTTGAGAAAAGAGCTATCCCACTCACACCCAGTGGATAAGCGTTTTATTATACTGATGTATAATATAATTCCTGAGGTTTTAATTTTTTAGGAGTAAGATAATACTGCAATAATAATCTGAAAACCTGATGACGTCACAATGCTACTGAAGTCATTATAACATCATCAGTTGATAGATTTATTGCTGAAAACCAAAATTGGAGGCAAAAATTGCATGAAAATTTTCCGAGGGTGGATAGCAAAAACTATACCCCGGGGTATAGCTTTGCTATGCGTGAACTATAAAAGATAGCTATTTTACCTTCTGAACTTTATATAGGAAACATTTTAACAGAAGTATAATAAATATGTTTCCCAAAGTCAAGAGAATAGAATAATTTAATAGAGATGAACAAAATAGTCAAGTACTCAGTTTAATAACATTTTATAAAGTAGAAGAATAATTTGACTTGAATGAAATAGTCTAGTATTCAGGTAACATTTTATAAATTGTAGAATAAAAATTAGGCTTGAATGAAATAGTCTAGTACTCAATTAACATTTTATAAATGTAAATATATTTACTTGCTTGTACTTGCCAATGCTAATACGCAACGTATTGCTATATTCCTGATAATCGATTTTTCTCTCTTAGCAAGCATTTTTGAATTGCAAAAAATTAAGCTTGCATCAAATTGTCACTGTTAAGGTATTAATCTAGATAAATAATATAGAAAATTCTTTCCCACCAACTGGACAATAACAAATGTAAGATTATACAAATTAAAAATACCAATGTATAAATTGCATGTTTTTACAAAAATTGGGCACAAAACTGTGATATGCCGAAAATAACTGTTATACAGTAATATACCTATCACAATTTTATCAAAAAAACATTTCAAAGACTTTGATTATTTTAAAATGTGCAAACTAAAGATATTATTAATTATCCAGGTTCAATCAAGGGTGTACGGGGATTTACCCCAGGTTTTATTCCATACACCCTGAGGCCGAATTTATTTCCTCTGTACCCATAAAAATGCTTTGTAAACATCAGAGTGTGTCTCAATCTATCGATAAGATAACTACGTACTACAATGCATCGTGACGTCATGTTATTTGGCTTTTATCATAGAGAATGCATCCATTGTGACGTCACGTTTTATTTACACCCGGCTCAAGTCGGGTGCACGGATATTTACACCCGACTTTGTAACCAATCAAAGGTCGTGTTACAAGCTAGATAGGAAATAAAGTATTTGGTCTCGCTTTATAAAATCTATAACAGTTTATTCACGTCTATAAGAGAAATTAAAACCATGAAAGTTCCTTTTGTATTATACACAAAAAATTCTATTATAATTCCTTTATCAACTGACCTATCTTTTACATATTAAAAGTGATTATTATCAAAGGTGAAATAATTTCCCACAAATCTGCAGTCTGTGAAAACATCCTTACTTTATATTACAGCTTTGTACATTGTATTCTGTATTCAATTTAGTTGTCTTAAATACTGTACAAGTATTTTTTTCTGTCTGATTCTTAGTTTTCTAACTACAAAATACTTGATCCTGGGGCCATTATTTTCAAATATTTGGTAAAGTGCTCAATGCTTATCATGTCATTTGTATACTTGATGTTCAGAATTAAATAAGTTTTTTTTTTAAAGATTATATCACTTCTCAGGCCACATGGAGTAGGGGCATGAATTTAATACCATTTACTCATAAATGCTTTATGCCAATTTTGGTGGAAATGGGTTGGGGTTCCAGAGAATAGGGATGGGTATCGCCAAAAATTTCATATCGCAATATATCACGATTTTTTCCCACAATATCACGATAATATCATGTTATTTTTAAAAGCAGTTTTTACAATGATTTATATGAAAAGTCATTATTTTTCTAAAATATATGCTGAAAAAACAAAATTTTACTTTCTTGAAATTTTTGTGTATATAAAATCAATTATGTTTGGACGGTAAGATGCCATTCTTTTCACTATTTACAACATTTTTTTTAATACTTTCTGTAATTGTAATTTGAAAGATTGAACAAATAAATCAATAATTTCTGGACCTTATAATATGTACCTAAATACCGGTAATTAGGTCTCAGTATCACGATACATATCACGCAACAAAAAATCGCGATATACCGGTATACCGATAAAATCGCATATCCCTACCAGAGAAGAAGCAAAAAATGTTAAAATGTTCATGGATTCAAAATGGATGATGGACGATACACAGGAAGGAAAAAAATACAGATAGCATTATTTTACCTCAGTGACTCAGGTGACTTAATCATAATTTTAAGTATTAGGTGTCTTCAGTGAAAATTTTTGAAGGCTAATCTGTATTTTAGAAAATACCTCAAAGAGGGAGATAATTTCTGGGAACTTGGTTGTCTCCTCATCAATCGTCTGGGTCAACACATGAAACATTTCATGAGCATCCTGAATTTGATAGAAAAAAAATCCAATATGTATTTCAAATGTTTAACACTGTCACATAATCAACAAACAAGGAAAGAAATGGATAATTTTATCTAAAATAACCATTATATACCAGTAAATAAACCATTATACATGTACATATATATCGGTAAATATGCAAGACACAAAGTCAAGTACATATAGTTAATTTGAATATGTGAGATACCGGAGGTATTTAAAATTTTTGAGTCAAATTTATATTTCCATTTCTATTTGGTTTCTCTGTGATAACTCTTTGAAAGTTAGATCAATTGATATCTTGATAATTCAAACAGATTGTAAATTTTGCCAAACGAAAGGTCAGGAGCTAATGAGGCCTAATATGCATGTAAGTCTCATGCGGCTGTCCTTGTGTTTGACATCAGTGGGCGGGAACTATTGAAACTGACATTGGAGGTCACGCGTAATTTAAAAAATAATTTAGATAGCATTTTTTTTTAGATTTTAATTTACAATTTTATTGCACAATGAAACGGAAATATAATGAATCACTGTTTTGTTTGTGGGGTATGCCAGGGACATCAACATTTAGGAGTGAAAAGGTTCACAGCGGTATTGACTCACCGTGCTATTTTTTCTCGGTTAGATACACAGTACAAAATCTCTACTTTCGGTTCCATTCGTTTTTCAGTCAGGATCGTCATTCAGTCAGGTTTGGCAGAAGGTATAAACATTCTCCTCTGTATAATTTATAGTTCAAAAACCTAAATTTTTGTGGACTTAAAGTTTGTAAAGTATTTTTTAACTGTCAAATTAATTAAATTGATTTATTCTATTCAATTTGCATATAACCTATTTGACTAGATTAAGTAAAGGGAAGCATAAAACAACAGTTGAATTTGTTTCCTTCTATTAAAATGTATTGTATCGAAAATAACTGAACCGAGACCAAATTTTATGATAGGTATTGAACCGTGAGGGAGGCGTATCGTTTCACCCCTATCAACATTAGTTGGAATGTGGGAGAATTTATGCATAACCAGCTTCACCCATTATGCAAATTATCCCTTGTTTCCAATTATCATTGATACCTTGGCATACCAAACAAACTACACAGTGATGACTTAAAAATGTACAATGTTGTTTACCTGTTGCTCAGATGTAATGACCCACTTGTTGGCTACTAAAGCTCTGATCACCTCCACTGGACTGTAGCAGTTATCATCAATCTGTGTCTCATTATTCAGCACTGCAAAGTCAATTGTTCAGTATGATGTTTATTTTTAGCTTTTCATTAGTTAATTTAATTAAAGTGCCCATATGTTTTAACTTTTAAAGCCTGGGTGGGCGTTTTCAATACCAATACTGAATTAACATTAATGGAAGAAAAACATTCCAGCATTTTCTCTCACAATGATTTAGATGTCGATGCAAACTATTTAAGTCTAAATCTTATAATATGGATACACAGGGAGCAACCTTTGACTGTATCGTTCAGTGTACTGGCCATCAATGCAGTCTTCTCATGTCCAGAGCTCACAAAATCAGAAAGCCAGTTCCTTACATGAGAACAAGAGGCCAGGCCTTGTAAAATGGTGTTTAAAAAGCAGGTATTGCCAAGATTCACCAGTCCTGGGCAGCGATCTAAAATATAAACAACACAGGAACAGCTTAAGTACTTGTTCAACTTGTAATCAAATAAGACAACTGAAAAGAAATTCAAAATTATAAGAAGTCAAAGCAACACTACTCTGGACTACATATAGTTCTTTCTGACAAGTGAAAACTGTCAAGTATTTTCACTGTCCAGGGTTGGAAATAATTGCTTGCCTGTCTCGGGGGGCAGGGACAAAATTTCAGTTGCAAGCCTTGTGGTTACAGGCTAATTTAAACAGCTAGTTCCTGTATCCTATTGTTTCTTGCTTTCAAACAGTCTATAGAAATCTTTGAGAATTATATAAGTATAGTATTACAAATTTTAATTAAGTTTTATTTATAGATCAAGTACGTTCATAATAATGAGCATTTAAATCAGGTCTGGCAGATTTTGAGCAGGGCTGGCAACTTTGCGGAACAATATATTCAGGTCCGGTTCGGTTCCGTTTTTCTGGAATCCCGTCCGGTTCCAATTTGTACAATAGACTCGATTTTACCATAAAAATGGCCTCTAAAACAAAAGGTTAATTAGATATTACCATTATAATGTGATTTGAATCATTTGGTTCAATTATTTTTCTAGTCAGAAAACAACTTGACCTGAAAATTAAGGAACAGTGACAGTCTATGCGAAAGTTTAAAATTTTTACAGGACAAAATGTCTGGTAAAAATAAAATTTTTAACCAGACCAAACAATTTCTTACCAGACCGACTTTTTTTCCTTTAAACATGTTAAATCCATATATCATTATGATACTGAGATTGAGAGGGTGGGTGGGATGGGGTTAATTCACACTGTGAAATTTAACTTTAAATAAATTCAGAGTGAAATAGACAAGTTAACTATTTATAATTTTCCTTTGTAAAAGTTATCTATTTAAACAATTGCATGCATTTTTTTTCGTATTTGACTTATACAACATACACTGTATCAAAGATTTTCTTAAATTTAATATATGCACTTTCATTGCATATTCATTTTTCCTGAAACAATTCATTATGGTTACTCAAGTTCAATGATCATTTGAAAATAATTTCCCAACCGAATATACGTATGAGCTATCTAAATATTTTCCCAACCAAATCTACGTATGAGCTATCTAAAGATCTCTAATCCTTGACAGAGGAAATTCGAATTAGAATAAAAACGATCATGACAGGGTTGTAATACATAGAATTTAATCAGGTATTACTGCTAAATTGGTCAAATAGAGGTTATTTGTGGGGAATTTGACCATGTGTACCTCTTTATTTAGATTTATTTGGCCTTATTTTTTATCGGACATTTGGTCCTGTATACTGAAATTTTTTACCGACCCGACCTAAATTTTACCGGTAAAAACCGACGGTCCGGTGACTTTCGCATAGACTGCAGTGACATTCTTATCATACATCAAAGGTTTTTACAATGCTTGGATCTGTTGCTCTCTGCTTTATCTAAGAGCTACAGTTCTGCAGCTAACATCAATATTGACAGAAGTTGTACAGACAAGTCTCTTCTAGATTGTTGATAAGCAAGTTATGTGATTTAGGATGATTTGATGTTAAATCTTGGGATTCTGATGACACACAGAATCTGAAACCTATAGAATGTACCACCACCCATACCATGATTCAGTTTTTATTTCCTAGAGGCAAGTATGTTTGGCTGTAAACAGGTAGAATACACAGAATAAATGGATCACCTGAACACATCCAGTAAGGTTCCTTCTTCATGGGTGAGATCACATCTAACAGGTGAGCTTCTTTGAGCGTGATGAGAAGAGAAGGGGACTTTGATGAGGATGAGGAAGCTTGTGGTGAAGTAGTTTGTGATGAAGAAGAAGCTTGGGATGTTGAAGGAACTTGAGAGGTAGAGGGAACTTGTGATGTAGAGACATCTTGAGAACAGTGAAGATAGAAAGGACAGTTATGATAAGAAACAGTGAAGATAGAAAAGATGACAGTTATAATAAGAAACAGTGAAGATAGAAAGGATGACAGTTATAATAAGAAACAGCTTCTTGAATTGTAAAGAAAGTAAAAAAAGAAGTTATGAGTAGAATAGCTCAAGAAAATGAAATATGAAAGATAAAAAAAAAATCAGTATGAGTGAAGGGAAAAAAAAGTAAGTCAAAAGGTGTTGATTAAAATGTTTATTAACCATTGTTAACCTGCAGTCAGGAGGTATCAGTGAAAGCCATGATGGAGAGAGGATCAGTACGGTCACCACTAAGCTACTGAAGTTTCTCTTGATATATGACAACAGATTGATAGGTCAATGAGTGAAAGATCTGTATTTAAGGTCATTGGTCAATCCCGAAGGTTAACAGACTTGACCAAGAATCTTCCTATTAAATTTTTAGAGAATATGTAAGCAGGTAAGTATCCAAGTACCAGTGTGTACCTGTAAATGTACTGTGTATACACACAAGAGAAAGTGGTGTCACACGCATACTTGTTTATTACAAAACAAATAACACTAAATCAAGACAATATAAAGTACATTCATTTTGATATGATTTGTAATTTGCCACAATAAACATTTCGAGTGATGTTGTAATGTCTCAATGTCATGATCTTTTTCAAGAGTCTTGATCTGAGTAACAATATCCGGTAACTGGAAAAACCCGAAACCCCCCGATTTTTGGAGAATACCCATACAGGAGGGGTGAAACCCCAATAAAGTGGTGGAAACCCCATAAAATTGAATGTAATGGGGTACTATAAGTCCTAAGGTGATGTTTAATTGAATGATATTGACATCCGTAAATTTTTATAGCCAATTTTACCTCAGAATCGACGGTTTTCTTCTTGTCTTGATATACTGCACACCACGCCCGATCTAAATTCGCGATCGCTGAAGTCGTTTCGACTAATCCGTGGAAATAATTACTGTAATCTTGATCAATATGAATATTATATTATGTATGAATATTATTTTAAAAAAAATTATTTGCAAGGAAACCTTAAGAATATAAAAGAAGTATGAAATATTTATCATGTTGAAAGACATTACAGTGCAATGTTTAAATTGATTTTTTTTTTTTTAAAGAATTTAACTAGTCCATTAATCAAGAAATAAAGTCATTTTTATAAATTCCAATCATTTATAATATGTAATTAAATTAAATTAATTAATGAATGAATCTGTTAATGTAATTATTATAATGAAAGACATTACAGTGAAATTTTTAATTGAATGTTTTTTTTATGAATTTAACTAGTCCATTAATCAAGGAATAAAGTAATTTTTCTCAATTCCAATCATTTATAACATGTAATTAAATTAAATTAACTAATGAATGAATTTGTTAATTTATTTAATTTTTAATTAAGGTGTTTGTTTTGAAATGTTTTCTTCTATGTTTAATAATTAATTTTTAAATTCAGTATTCATTCATTATTATTTTCCAGTTACTAATTTTTTGTTTTAATGTTTTTGGTTCTGTTTTTTTTTTTTTTTTTTTTTTTTGGAGAGTGTGTTGTTGTTGTTTTTTTATTTTTTTTTTTTTTGGTTTGTTTTTTGTTTTGTTTTGTTTTGTTTTTTATGCAAGTAATAGAAAGATATGAGAAAGCAACATGTATCCATTACAATGAATTTATTAGAATCCAGGTCTATGAAACAAAAAAGTCTGATAAAAAATAATAAAAATGTGCATGTTGCATATGTGAATCCTTGTACAGTTGGCATTGTAACATTATTTTGAGAATATTATTCACACCTCCGCTAGCTCTGTTGTTTTGTACTGGGATAGACAGGCACCCCTGTGTGTGTACATGCACTATATACACAGCTGTTGACACTTGGTCAACTTGATAATAAACACCTTTTGTTTAAACACCTGGGTTCCCAGCTAGTCTGACCAACCCCCCTCTGGCAGGGCATGTGTATATACATTGAACCTTTACTATTCTCAATTGTACAGTTATGCTTTACAGAATTTCATTTTAAGGACGTTAGCACACACATAAGGAAAATATGAATTTTGATAATTTTGATAATTCATGACAAATTAATAAATAAAGACCTTTTAAATTAGTAATAACTGAAAATATTCATAGTTTCCTTATGTTCCCAGCTCTAGCCTCGTGGAGGCCTCCTTAAGTGTAGAGCCATGATTTGAATTATGAAACAAAAATATTAAAACCAAAGGACCTAAAGATGACCGAAAGATAAAAAATAAAAAAAAAAAACTTTAAAAAGATTTTTAAAAAACTTAAAGATACTAGTACTGGATCATTATTCCTAGTCAATCTTTTGTTCATATATAAAAATATTACAGCCAAATGAAAGTAATATACATGAAATAAAATAACATAATAAAAATTTTAGAGAAAGGAATTTATAATTTGATTAGCAATGATTTAAAAAAACAATAACATTCCTAACCTAACCTAACCTAACCTAACACAACACCAAACAGTATTCACTGGTCTGCACCCGTCTGGCGGGGGAGGAATACGTACTGCCTGATACTAACCCTATTCTAAGTTCTAACCTAACACAACACCAAACAGTATTCACTGGTCTGCACCCGTCTGGCGGGGGAGGAATACTGCCTGATACTAACCCTACTCTAGAAAAAATAATAAATATACAATCTTAAAAACATTTTTGGTTTTGTTTTTTGGTTTCAGGCATTAAATTTTTCAGTGACAAAGATACTACAACAAAAAGCTTTATTTATAGTCAATCTTTTGGAAGAGCAGTTGAATTTTGTCCAACAAAAATGTTTCTACAAGTGGGAGAAAAAGATATAAATTCATCTTCTGTGTCAGAAATAGTGTTAGGAATCCAAAACATTATTGAAAAACTGTTAAGAAATGATTCGGTTCAAAAAATATTCATTGGAAGTCTGTTTAGGCAAATGATTTGTGGTACCATGGATCCAGGAAAGTACAATTCTACGGTTTTTGATATAAATAACACATTCCGGAGGAAATATGGAAATTCTCAGAATGTGATATTTTGGAGATGTAGGGGTTTAATGAATTCGAATAAAAACATTTGACATGTCAATGGGATTAGTTTGAACAGAGAGGCAATGGAAATTTTTAGTCGACAGATTCAGCTTGCAATGAAATGTAAAATTACATAAAATACCTGTGCTTGGAGATGATCAAATAATTTCAGTTATCTTTCAACCAGTTCAGACAGACATTTTTCATAATTAAAATTCCATCAAAACTTCAGTTCTTTTATTTTGTTGTGTGATTTTTTTTTCTTCTGTTTTTTTCCTCTATTTCATATTTGTTGTAATTTAAAGACAATTCAAAATGTAAACAACTGATGTAAAAAAATTTTTTTTCTAAGAAAAGAACATAAAAAAGTGACTTTGAAATAAAATATCTATATATTTGAAAATTGATATATTATTTTAATTTACTGTTTATTTCAGGTTTCAGTATTTTCATCTTTTGACATTGATTTATTTTTTGTTCTCTTTGTAACATATAAGTAATTATTATTTCTATTTTTAATTATTATTGTTGCTTTGAACCTTTGAATTTCAAATTTTTATATCCCTACATTCAGAATTTGTCTAAAATCTCAAAAATAAATTCAGTATTTTCATATTTTGAATTTTATTTATATTTTTGTTCTCTTTGTAACAAATAAGTAATGAATTATCTTTACTATTTTTTTTTCTGTTAATGTTGCTTTGAAGCCTTTGGATATTTTCATATCTCAAAATTCAGATTTTCTCTAAAATATCCTAAATGACAATTTTTTTTAAAATTATGGCTCTAAAAAAGAATGCCTCCAAGTGGCTAGAGCTGGTAACATTGGGATAATATGAATAACTAGATACGATCTCGTTGCGAGCAACGAGTGGGTCTTCCGTCCAATTCTTGATGAGATGAGATAAGATTTTGATTGCGATTTTCACTCTAAAATAATGATTTACCACAATCTGTAAAAAGACATTGAACATTAAAGACTTAAAAAATAGGCCTTTTGCCCCTAACGACCCCTAATTTAGAAATCAGCCCTTTTTATTCAAATCATCTTAAAGATCTTAAGATTTTGAACATTTTGTGTTCAACAACTGTTCAGAAATTCTTTTTCGTTTTTGAGCTATTAGCAAAAGAAATATTTAGGGGCCAACCCTTCAACTCCTTAATGGGGACGTTTAGCAAAAAATGAAAGGTTGCATACTGTTCAGAACATTATTTTGAACAACTTTTGTTCAATATTGCTTATCAAAATATTTCTCCCTTTCGAGATATAAAGCATCAAAGATTTAGCATTCTGGCCCCTTGTGGCCCCTAATTATGTACCATACGACATAAAAACCATAATATATAGTTGTAGATGGTTGAGATAAACATCTTTGCTTCAGTAATGTATTACAAAATATTAACTGATAAAGAGTTATCGATTGAAGACTTTTGGCCCCTCTTGGCCCCTAATTCGAGTGCCCAGCCCCTTTTTCGGGATTTCATCTTAAAGATCTTAAGATTTTGAACATTTTGTGTTCAACAACTGTTCAGAAATTCTTATTTGTTTTTGAGCTATAAGCAAAAGATATGATTAGGGGCCAACCCTTCAACTCCTTAATGGGGACGTTTAGCAAAAACTGAAAGGTTGCATACTGTTCAGAACATTATTTTGAACAACTTTTGTTCAATATTGCTTATCAAAATATTTCTCCCTTTCGAGATATAAAGCATCAAAGATTTAGCATTCTGGCCCCTTGTGGCCCCTAATTATGTACCATACGACATAAAAACCATAATATATAGTTGTAGATGGTTGATATAAACATCTTTGCTTCAGTAATGTATTACAAAATATTAACTGATAAAGAGTTATCGATTGAAGACTTTTGGCCCCTCTTGGCCCCTAATTCGAGTGCCCAGCCCCTTTTTCGGGACCTCATCTTAAAGATCTTAAGATTTTGAACATTTTGTGTTCAACAACTGTTCAGAAATTCTTTTTCGTTTTTGAGCTATTAGCAAAAGAAATATTTAGGGGCCAACCCTTCAACTCCTTAATGGGGACATTTAGCAAAAAATGAAAGGTTGCATACTGTTCAGAACATTATTTTGAACAACTTTTGTTCAATGTTGCTTATCAAAATATTTCTCCCTTTCCAGATATAAAGCATCAAAGATTTAGCATTCTGGCCCCTTGTGGCCCCTAATTATGTACCATACGACATAAAAACCATAATAAATAGTTGTAGATAGTTCAGATAAACATCTTTGCTTCAGTAATGTATTACAAAATATTAACTGATGAAGAGTTATCGATTGAAGACTTTTGGCCCCTCTTGGCCCCTAATTCGAGTGCCCAGCCCCTTTTTCGGGATCTCATCTTAAAGATCTTTAGATTTTGAACATTTTGTGTTCAACAACTGTTCAGAAATTCTTTTTCGTTTTTGAGCTATTAGCAAAAGAAATATTTAGGGGCCAACCCTTTAACTCCTTAATGGGGACGTTTAGCAAAAAATGAAAGGTTGCATACTGTTCAGAACATTATTTTGAACAACTTTTGTTCAATATTGCTTATCAAAATATTTCTCCCTTTCGGGATATAAAGCATCAAAGATTTAGCATTCTGGCCCCTTGTGGCCCCTAATTATGTACCATACGACATATAAACCATAATATATAGTTGTAGATGGTTGAGATAAACATCTTTGCTTCAGTAATGTATTACAAAATATTAACTGATAAAGAGTTATCGATTGAAGACTTTTGGCCCCTCTTGGCCCCTAATTCGAGTGCCCAGCCCCTTTTTCGGGATCTCATCTTAAAGATCTTAAGATTTTGAACATTTTGTGTTCAACAACTGTTCAGAAATTCTTTTTCGTTTTTGAGCTATTAGCAAAAAAAATATTTAGGGGCCAACCCTTCAACTCCTTAATGGGGACGTTTAGCAAAAAATGAAAGGTTGCATACTGTTCAGAACATTATTTTGAACAACTTTTGTTCAATATTGCTTATCAAAATATTTCTCCCTTTCGGGATATAAAGCATCAAAGATTTAGCATTCTGGCCCCTTGTGGCCCCTAATTATGTACCATACGACATATAAACCATAATATATAGTTGTAGATGGTTGAGATAAACATCTTTGCTTCAGTAATGTATTACAAAATATTAACTGATAAAGAGTTATCGATTGAAGACTTTTGGCCCCTCTTGGCCCCTAATTCGAGTGCCCAGCCCCTTTTTCGGGATCTCATCTTAAAGATCTTAAGATTTTGAACATTTTTTGTTCAACAACTGTTCAGAAATTCTTTTTCGTTTTTGAGCTATTAGCAAAAGAAATATTTAGGGGCCAACCCTTCAACTGCTTAATGGGGACGTTTAGCAAAAAATGAAAGGTTGCATACTGTTCAGATCATTATTTTGAACAACTTTTGTTCAATATTGCTTATCAAAATATTTCTCCCTTTCGAGATATAAAGCATCAAAGATTTAGCATTCTGGCCCCTTGTGGCCCCTAATTATGTACCATACGACATAAAAACCATAATAAATAGTTGTAGATGGTTGAGATAAACATCTTTGCTTAAGTAATGTATTACAAAATATTAACTGATAAAAAGTTATCGATTGAAGACTTTTGGCCCCTCTTGACCCCTAATTCGAGTACCCAGCCCCTTTTTCGGGATCTCATCTTAAAGATCTTAAAATTTTGAACATTTTGTGTTCAACAACTATTCAGAAATTCTTTTTCGTTTTTGAGCTATTAGCAAAAGAAATATTTAGGGGCCAACCCTTCAACTCCTTAATGGGGACGTTTAACAAAAAATGAAAGGTTGCATACTGTTCAGAACATTATTTTGAACAACTTTTGTTCAATATTGCTTATCAAAATATTTCTCCCTTTCGAGATATACAGCATCAAAGATTTAGCATTCTGGCCCCTTGTGGCCCCTAATTATGTACCATACGACATAAAAATCATAATAAATAGTTGTAGATGGTTCAGATAAACATCTTTGCTTCAGTAATGTATAACAAAATATTGACTGATAAAGAGTTATTGAATAAAAACTGTTGGCCCCTTTCAGCCCTTAATTTGATGAGTCAGCACATTTTTCTTGATATCATATTAAAGATCTTGATATTTTGCACAAATGTTGTTCAGTATGTTTTAACAAAATATTTATATTTTAAAAGATATGATACAAAATGTCTCAAAAAATCACTCATAAAACGTGTCCTAAATTTTGACCCCTACCGAGCTTCCATACTAGGCACTTCCGGAAAATATCCTGACCATGTTGCAACATGGCAACATGTCCTCTACTATCACTAAAAATTTCAGCTTTCTAGCTTGAGCCGTTTTTGAGTTCCATCACAGACAAGGAGGAACTCTAAATTTCGATCAAAGGGCGATAACTCCCGACCGGAAGTGAATTTCAAAAAAATGATTTGCCGGAATTAACTTCAGATGACAACGCATCGACTGTGAAAATTTGAAGCAAATCGAACGAGACATCTCCGAGAAATCTTCTGCACAAATTTTGTAAGAAGAAAAAAGAATAAAAATAATAATAATAATAATAATAATAATAATAAAGGTAAAAAAGAAACCGAAGAATAATAGAAGGGTCTTCCGCTGAAGACGGAAGACCCTAATAATTAATACACAAATTCATATTTTCTTAATGGCTAACGTCCTTACATTTTTTGTTAAATACTTATTACATAATTAATATTTTACTATTATCATTGTAAAACAAATATAATTGTGGAAATTATTATGAATTATTTTAATATTATCTATACAATTATATTGACAAACAGCTCGCTTCGAATTTAGATCGGGCGTGGTGTACGGTAAACTCGTAATGGCGCCCGATTTCCGTCGATTCTGAGGTAAAATTGGCTATAAAAATTTACGGATGTCAATATCATTCAATTAAACATCACATTAGGCCTTATTGTACCCCATTAAGTTCAATTTTATGGGGTTTCCACCACTTTATTGGGGTTTCACCCCTCCTGTATGGGTATTCTCCAAAAATTAGGGGGTTTCGGGTTTTTCCAGTCACCCACAATATCACGCCATTTTTTTTCTCACCTTTTTTCTTGTTTCTCTTGCCTGGAGATGATGTCCATAGGACATAAGCCCCGCCAACAACAGCAGCAGTTAAGCCACCGATCCACCAAATATTTCTTTCCATTGTCAACGTGACATCTTACATCAATACCAAGGTAACGACTGCCCTGCACTTACAGCCTCCATTACAGGATATTCCATTATAGTTTATAGGGGACGGGTTTAATAAATGGTGATTTATTTCTCTATTAGTGGCATTACATCAAATTTTATTTTTTCTAAGTGACAATATATATTATAAGTATTTAAATACATCTTAACCATTTTTTAATGAAATATTTGTTGTATGCTCGATAAAAGTTCTTTTTTTTAATAATCCTGACACCCCTTTTCCAAAGTGAAAGTAACCAATTTACTTCCGCTTTCTTGGTGGATATGTCAAAATTTCAAGTTCTGGGAAATTCCGGGGAAAACATAGCTAAACATGTCTGATTCCAGTGGTAGTTGTGTTAGTTCCCCAAATATAAAGGTAAAGGGATATTTTGAATCAATATATCAAAGTAAGAACACTTTCATCCCGTTTTAAAAACACCTGTCAAACAAGTCAGGTAATATTGCATACATCACCTGTACAAAAAAAAAAAATTAAAAATATATGAATTTATGCCGTAAAGAGGAAGTGTAAAAAAAATTGTTTTTCATTTGACATGGATTTTCCGAAATGTAAAAATTTTCACTTTCCTCAAATAATTTTCTTATCTAGATACTAGAATGCAGCCAATATTCATCTTGAGTTATTTTTTTTCTGAAAATTTTAGACACACTCTATAACAGATGACTACATTGTTTTATGGAAGGAAAAGCTGGGAACAGGCATAACTGGTCCAGTCAGGTAAAATAAGACAAGTTTTATATACAGTAAAACTTGGTTATAACGAAGTCGCCGGGACCTGTGAAATTACTTCGCTATATCCATAAAAGGAATTTGTTTAATCTAATATAGCTGGGGATCCAAGATAACTTCACTGTATCCGTGAATTCGCAATATCCATGTTCGTTCTAAATAAGTTTTTTAAAATGTATCGATATACGGGGTTTTAAATAACTCTATGTCTGTATTAAGTTTGAAACTGAGAGACAGTTCCAAGAAGTAGTAAATTAAGCCCACCATTTTTATATCAAGTAAAATTTCCAGAAAATATGTCCATATTTAGCATGTTCAGTATGATGTTCAGAGCAAGAGATTTATTACTATAATATAAATAGAATACTAAATAATATTTAAATAGAAACTCAATAAAGTGTTGATAGTTTAAATAAAATAAAAATCTACAACAGTTTCAGTTTATAGATTAACAAACACAGTATAAATGATTTCTACAGGCCATGTATCAAGAGGGATACAAGGGAGAGGTATGCCCTGAAGTGTATGATGGATGGACCGAAGGCCCACACCGAGGTCAGACTCCACAAACTGTGCAGTGACCATCCAAACATTGTAAAGGTACTGGACGTGTACGCAAACGATGTCCTCTTCCCAGGAGATCCTCACCCAAAGTAAGAGTTTGTTAAAAAAAATGTAAGACCTTTGAGATTAGTAAACTACATTCTCAGCTACATTTTTTACTTAATGACAAGCTAATGAACATTTGTCTCTGACTTTTTACTGATATCAGAATTTTTTTTTAACTATTTCCTGTGTGTAATGTATAATTCCATGTTTACCAGTGACTGGATTCAGTGGTGACTGGTCTTTTATTGACTTGCTTATTTGACTCTTGAATCAACCCTGCATCATGATATCAGTATCATTGCTTAATTAATTCCTCTTTCACTTTCTAGGGCACGGTTGCTTATGGTGATGGAATTCATGGAGGGAGGGGAGCTGTTTGACAGAATCAGTAAGGAGAGCAAGTTCACAGAGAGGAAGGCTGCCACATACCTCAGGGACATCGCCGAGGCGGTGCACAGGTGTCACAACCTGAATGTGGCTCACAGGGACCTCAAACCCGAGAACCTCCTCCTGAAAAACAACTCCGAGGTGCAGAATTGTTTGTGTTTTACCCCTTTTATATGTCTGTAACTGATAAGATGTAGTAAATGTTTTATCAGTGTAATTTTTTTTATGTCGATTAGTACTTTATTATAAATATGTTTGATATTATAAGTGATACTGTAACAGTAATAGAGGGTAAATTCTTAATTTAGGATGCTGAGATTAAGCTGACAGACTTTGGTTTTGCTAAGGTGGACGACGGAAACCTACAGACTCCTCATTTCACACCTTATTATGTAGCACCTCAGGTATAACAAACCCAGGAAACCCTCCTTTCACCCATATTTATTCTTTTAATTTAAGTGTATTTTGTCAATCTATGAGGGTTGTCTGGAACAATTATAGACCATTTATGAAAGTTACGGTAAATTGATAGGGATGTGGAAAAATTGTTAAATTTATTAGGCCTATAAGAAAATATTTTTGTGTTGACATTTCAAGAATTTCACTTTGATCATTAATTGCCTTATTTTAAAGAGTTTTCCGAACATTTTAAATAGAAGTTGGTATACACTACAGATGAAAAAATGGCAATTTTTAATGATGATAAGGTACATTGGAGAGCTATTGTATTTATATGTACATGTATACATGCATTCTTGTCATTCTTCTGAAAAGTATATAATTTTTTTTTCAGGTTTTAGAGGCTCAGAAATTTAAATCCAAACAGAGAAAGGGGGTCATACAGACCTCTAAACCATATACTTATGACAAGGTTCTTTTTTTTAAATTGTCTCTTTAGTATTTTTTTTTTTAATTTACTTGAAATGTATAATATACTGCATATAATATGCCATTGAGGATGCACGCTACTAGCTAGCTGGCAAATTAAGTCCCTCAACCAGCTTGGCAGACACTTTTTTTAAAGATTTAAATTGACCTATTATTTATTCTGTACATTCTACATACATGTAATACACCATATTTATTGATTTGTCAGAGCTGTGATATGTGGAGTGTGGGGGTTATTCTGTACATTATGCTGTGTGGTTATCCCCCTTTCTACTCAGAAACTCCCTCTAGAAACATTACCTCAGAAATGAAAAGAAAAATTCTGTCTGGGAAGTATGAGTTTCCGGAGGAGGACTGGAAGTTTATTTCTGATGCTGCCAAGGATGTTGTCAGGAGGTGAAGTTACACATAATAACTGATAATCTAAAAACTTGAGAAATTCTGTTCAGTGCTTCCTCTATGAAAGTCAAGTGAAAAAATTACATTTTTTTTTATGATGTATAAAATTTAAAGCCAATATCTGGAACCTCTGTCACAATTTTCTATAAAATTTAAATTGACATGTACATTCCCGACAGGCTGTTACATGTGGATCCTAGCTGTAGGATGAATATTTATGAGCTGAGGGTCCACCCCTGGATGACAGAGGCCCCCGACACTATTCTACAGTCCCCCGCGGTCTTCTCCAATAAGGTGAACAGTTACTATAAATATCCACAAGGGTTAATAGCAAATTACATCAGAGAAAAATCAAGAAAAGAATTTTTCAAAGCCATTATAGTTAGGTGAATCTTTTGATGGTGTATGAAGTTGAAAAAATAAAAAAAAATTTTTGCACAAAATTCTGCTTTGAATTACAAAACAAGTTTTTGTAACAGGGAAATATAATCTCTGAATGGTAAAATGGTTATTTGCTTTGTATTCATTAATGGCGAATAAATCATCTTATCCTATGTGAAATTGAAATGTTTACAATTTTTTTAATTTACAAAACTTCTTTTTATTTTATGCATTCAGAATCCATGTTATTAAATTTATAAGCACAAATATTGAAATCTAATTAATGGAATCATTTAATGTTTGAATTAATATGGATCAAGCATTTAAATTTTTCCCTGAATCTTTAATATATCAACCTTTCTTTCCTCAGGAAGGCCTAGAGGACATTAAGTTAGCACATGCTGAACAGCTCACACAACTGAGATTACCAGATATAACAATTAAACTGAAATCAGTCAACGAGTCGCAGAGCACCATCATCAGAAAACGCAAGCTCAGGTAGCCATGAAACACGGTAACATTTAGTACAGCTTCAATATTGAAATATGGTGGGCATACTTGTTTCTAAGAAATGTCTTGTTCTTGTGTAAATTATCTATTTGTATCTCTATAGTTGTGTTAATCAATGATACATTTCTATTCAGACAGAACAGTTTTGAAGAGTGTGACAAACAGACTAAACTGAAGATAAAAGAAAATGATGTAAAACTTAAACCACTAAGAGACATAATAGCCTACTGTGTGTTGCCACCAAAAGGTACATGTACTACAATGAGATGTAGGAGAAATTTAGTTACCTTACTGTTTGTTGTTTATTACTTCAAATCTTTATTTGGTTTTGTAATTAGAGTTTTTTTTATTTCCCCATTAAGTTGTATTTTTAGCTCACCTGAGCCGAAGGCTCAAGTGAGCTTTTCTGATCAAAATTTGTCCATTGTCTGTCGTTGTGGTTTTTGTAAACTTTTCACATTTTCGTCTTCTTCTCAAGAACCAAATTTCAACCAAACTTGCCACAAAGTATCCTTGGGTAAAGGGGATTCAAGTTTGTTCAAATGAAGGGCCACACCCTTTTCCAAGGGGAGATAATTATGAATTTGTTAAAAATTAATGGCATTTTTAAAAAATCTTCTTCTCCAGAACCGCTGGGCCAGGAAAGATGAAATTCATGTGGAAGCATCCTCAGGTAGTGTAGATTCAAGTTTGTTCAAATCATGACCCCTGGGTTAGGGTGGGGCCACAATGGCTGACCCAAGTTTTACATAGGAATATATAGGAAAAATCTTTAAAAATCTTCTTCTCAAGAACCACTGGGCCAGGAAAGATGAAACTCATGTGGAATCATCCTCAGGTAGTGTAGATTCAAGTTTGTTCAAATTATGACCCCCAGGGCAAGGGTGGGGCCACAATGGCTGACCAAAGTTTTACATAGGAATATATAGGAAAAATCTTTAAAAATCTTCTCGAGAACCACTGGGCCAGGAAAGATGAAACTCATGTGGAATCATCCTCAGGTAGTGTAGATTCTAAGTTTTTTTTGTTCAAATGATGAACGCCCCAGGGGTAGGGGGGTAAATTCAAGCCCAATGTGCTGATGAGCGCTGTGGCCCATGGGAATATTGTTTTTATTTCCCCATTAAGTTGTATTTTTAGCTCACCTGAGCCGAAGGCTCAAGTGAGCTTTTCTGATCAAAATTTGTCCGTTGTCTGTCATCGTTGTCGTCGTTGTAAACTTTTCACATTTTCATCTTCTTCTCAAGAACCACTGGGCCAATTTCAACCAAACTTGGCACAAAGTATCCTTGGGTGAAAGGGCTTCAATTTTGTTCAAATGAAGGGCCAAGCGGAGATAATTATGAATTAATGAAAAATTAATGGCATCTTTTAAAAATCTTCTTCTCCAGAACCACTGGGCCAGGGAAAATGAAACTCATGTATAAGCATCCTCCGGTAGTGTATATTCAAGTTTTTTCAAATCATGACCCCCGGGTAGGGCGGGGCCACAATGGCTGATCAAAGTTTAACTTAGGAATATATAGGAAAAATCTTTAAAAATCTTCTTCTCCAGAACCAAGGGCCAGGAAAGATGAAAATCATGTGGAAGCATCCTCAGGTAGTTTAGATTCAATTTTTTTTTTCAAATCATGACCCCCGGGGGTAGGGAGGGGCCACAATGGCTGATCAAAGTTTAATGTAGGAATATATATGAAAATATTTTAAAAATCTTTTTCTCCAGAACCATTGGACCAGAAAAGATGAAACTCATGTAGAAGCATCCTCAGGTAGTGTAGAATCAAGTTTGTTCAAATCATGACCCCTGGGGTAGGGCGGGGCCATAATGGCTGATCAATGTTTTACATAGGAATATATAGGAACAATCTTCTTCTCAAGAACAGCAAAGCTATGATTGGGAATATTAATTTGGAAACATCTTCAGTTAGACTTAATTCAAGTTTGTTCATATCATGACCCCTGGGGGTGAGGTGGGGTCATAATGGGCAATCAAATCTTTACATAGAAATATATAGGAAAAATTCTTTAAAACTCTTCTTCTCAAGTGTGGCGAAATTGTACATGTATGCTTTATTGATATAGTGACATTTTCAAGTTATAGAAAATTCAAATCCCCCCTCCCCCAACAAATAAACTTTTCAATACTGAGCTGATTTGTGTTTTTTAACTAGCCCATGTGCTCAGGTGAGTGATGTGGCCCATGGGCTTCTTGTTTTTGTAGATGAAAAAGATAGCATGTTGAACAGTCTTATATTGAATGCTGTGAACAGTTCATGGTGCCATAACAAACTTCTGTCTATACTACAGCGGTGGAATTGGGACGGTAAATAATTCTTCAATCCAATATACTTTTATAACAAAGTTCTTTTTTGGGGGGGGGAGGGGGGGGGGGGAGTGTCAAAATGGGAATTAGAAAGGTATTAAGGATTTCCATCCCTAATAGGACCAAATTCTCTACCCTTAAATGTCCGTCAAGTACATAATACGCTGGTATTAAAATAAAGCATTTTATAGCTGAAAAGGATTGAATGCGAGAAAGTTTTTAAAAATTCATTAACTAAGCAGTAGTTAATTAACATTGAAGTCTATGGGGAAAAGCATTTTTTTTTAAATAAAAAATCAGATAATATGAATTTCAATAAATACGGCAGTGGAAAGATGCATTGAAATATTAGAAAGAGAATGAAAATTGAAAACAATTTTTTTACTGGATAAAACTTTTAAAATTGATTTTTTTATGAATTGAAAATAAAGGGACATAACTCTTACTAAAATTCAAGGTAATAAATTAGGACACATCCCACTCTTACTGGCTAATAGGAATAAATGGGAATTGTGTCTAAATATACGGAGTATTCAACACCCACATATCTGTTGTGTATTCAATTTCATGGAATCTGTTGCTATTAGGGATTGAATACCTTAAGAGAACTCTTTTACTTCAGGAGAAAAATTTCAAACAAAAGTGGAGAAAATGAAGCTAGCTCAACACCTGAGTGAGTTTGTAAAGTCAGTGACTGATGTAGCACAGGAGGATTTCAATAGCTGATGTTTAGTTTCTGGTAGACCGCTATTTATACTGGAACTCTGTACAACAAGTTGTTAGCAGAATTCAGACACGGTGCCTCAAGTAGAACATAATCATCATAACAACACAGATTGAGTATTTTAACTTATTAAGAAAGTGGCTTCTTTTACTACTGACTGGTTCTTTATTTCAGGGAATATATGTAACAGGGTTTGAAATGACTGTTTGACTTTTCACATCTTGCTCTGGATTGATATTGAAGTTTTGACATTTTTTTTTCAATTTTAATTACATTGTATGTAACAGTTTACAGTGATACGTTGGAAAAGAGTATGATCTGAAATCCATTTTCTCACTTGATCTATATAAGACCATCATAGGCAGTGATTACAGGATCAATTTATATATCTTGTGAACTTTGGTTACTGTAAAAGTTGGATAAAGTACCCCATGGGATATCTTATTTATACGTGATGCAAGATTTGCATGGACCTTATGCATATTAATGCATTATTTGGTGCTTATTTAAAACTGATAGTATTAGGACTCAACATTGACGTATGTCAGATTGTCCATGTCCAATACATCAAGTCATTCTCTAGACATGCATGATATATATGTTGTGTATATAAAAACTACTTAGGAATTCATTATACTTCAACAAATGTTTTCACTGTGATCAACATTACAATCTAAGGCTGCAGTTTTATTTCATCAGATATTGTTAACAAACAAAAAGACTAGGTAAATGCATGAATTAGTGATTTTTTTCTTCTGGATTAAGCAAATCTTTTTATGTCAGTTTTATTTGTTACTTTTTCATTTTTGAAAATAATTTAAGCTCTACAGATTTCTTTATATTTGTAAAGATATGAATAAATTTTTAAAAAAGGAATTCTTACAAATAACATGTAGGAAAGTTGTCCAATAGACAAGTGATTATATTTTAGTTGATGTTCAGTCCCTAGTATGTACTTATCCTTACTTCAATTGTCTGCATTTATATGTTCATATTTGATATACAGAGTTTACCTGTGAAGTCTCAAAATCAAAAAGAATCACTAAGTAAAACAATATTACATGTAGTTTATTATGTGTTGTGCAAATTCATGTCACTAATTTATTTCACATTATGTGAAGCCTTACTCATGTTTAGAAGTTTATTTTTTATTTATTCTTTATGCTAAATAAAATTCTTTTTTTATTACTGTGTCTTTATGATATAAAGTTTGAAAGTCAGGACTTTTAACGGATATTGAATGCTTTGATTTCTGTTAAGATATTGTGGGTTTTTTTGTTATGCCTGCATCTATAGAAAGTTCAGGTACATTGTTGCTATATTTGTGTGTCTATCTGTCATACTATATCCTTCCTCAAACAACTTCTAGGTACATTTTAAAATATGATTAATGGTGCCTGCAGTACATGTATACAAAAAAGTGTTTGACATTTTCATTTTGGGGACCAAATGGGGTAAAAGGGAAAACCTTCGTTATCCACTAAAACCTGGCATCTTGCATTTTAGCAGTAGGCCAATGCAGAGTGAAGTATTTAAATGTGATAGGAGTTGTCCTTTACATGAGCTATAATGTTCTGAAATTATGGTTTTCATCAGGGGATTGGGAACTATATTTTACACTTTTTGCAAAAGCTGATTCATAATTTAAAGTTTTGAATATCATTAGGAGTGTCCTGTAGATGTGTAGTTCCAGACATAAACATGAAAAATAAAAGTAAGCTCAAGTCCTTTGGAGAAGGGCAAATTGGGAGCAGAGTTAAGTTTAACACAGTCCTCTTAAAATCAGAGTAGGGATCAGGTGCCATGGAGTAGTATAAACAGTCCCTGATGACCACTACACCCATTTGTGCTCCATGTCATGATCAGACTAACAAAGACTGTTTATTTGTTTCTGCAGTAACATCAACCTTGGCCATAAATTTTGATTGATTAGAGCTAAGACTTTCATATTTCACAAGTGTCTTCCTTGTGGCAAGATCTTTCTTTGAATTTATCAACATATTTGACTTCTTGACCTTTTGAGTTTCACCCAATTTTGCAAAAAATTACCAGCGGTTGACCTTGGGCGTAATTTTTGATAAAAAAACCAAGTGAGTTGGTGAAAGAACTTTCATACTTCACAAGTGTATTCATTTTGACAGGTTATTATACCCCCCGCAAACAAAGTTTGGGGGGGTATATAGGAATCACCTTGTCCATCTGTCCGTCTGTCTAGCTGTCCATCTGTCCGTCTGTCTGTGCAATCGTGTCCGGTCCATATCTTTCTTATGGAGGAACATTAGAATCTACTACTCCACACAAAGATTGCCCATGACCTAAGTGTGTGTCATGACCTTGAGGAAGTATAAGGTCACTGGAAGAAAAAAATTATAATTTGTGTCCGGTCCATATCTTTCTTATGAATAAACTTGGTAGGTTGTCATTTCACAAAGATTGCCCATGACCCAAGGGTGTGTCATGACCTTGACCCAAGGTCATTTGTGGAAGTTCAAGGTCACTGGAAGAAAAATTTCATAATTCATTTTGTCCATATCTTTCTTATGGAAAAACTTATTCTGAAAAACCCAGGTTGTCCCGTTTGGACAGTTCTAGTTTTCTTTGGTGTATATTTTTAATAACTGACATTGACGTTGAGTTTGACCCACTTTTTATGCCCCATTTAAAGAAGGAGTGCATATTGCTTTGCTGCTGTCAGTCTGTCTTCCGATCCATCATCAGTTTTCATTTATTTTCTTTACAGAGGTTGCACATATTGAAATTAGATTAGATATATTGATTTATCAGAAGAATATCTAGCTCAAGTTCTGTTTTGGGTACGATCAGGTTATTCTGGACAGAGTTATGCCCCTTGGACTTACATGTAGAAAAATTCCAATTATTTTCAGTTTTCATTCATTTTCTTCGCAGAGGTTGCACAATTATAATGAAATTAATTTTCTGATTTATCACAAGAATATCTAGGTCAAGTTCTGTTTTGGGTACGTTCGAGCCTTTTTGGACAGTCATGCCCCTTGGACTTAGAAAAATTCCAATTATTTGTATTTTCTGTTCATTTTTTTGCAGAGGTTGCACCCACTGAAATGAAATTCAATATACAGATTTATCATAGAAATATCTATGTTAAGTTCTGTTTTGGGTACGAACGAGCCATTTTTGACAGGACTAAGAAAAATTCCAATTCTTTTGGGGTGGGGGGTATAAGTGTTTTAAAAAACATCTCTTGTTAATGCGTTTTATACTAAGGGCTTTAGTACATGTATATACCTGTATTCTTTGTGTCATGGTTCTCATTTGGATACTAACCATTTTGATCTTAGAGTTTGACCTACTTTTGAAAAACTTGAAACATGGCAATAACTTTAAAGCAGTTATTGCCAGGACTCTTATTATATATCTTTCAAATGTGTATTTCCTATGACAAGGCCTTTTATTTGACTCTTTGACCTGGTCTTTTATTTGACTCTTTGACCTTGTTATGTAGCAAACTGACCTTGTAGTTTGGCAAACTTTAATTAAAAATCCCCTCAAATTTGGACATAAATTTTAACGGTTGATGCTTGGGTTTCCTATTCCAAAATATGTCCTTTCTTTGGATAAGTAGGATTTTTAGCGAGGATTTAATTTTGGCATTATTAGCGAGGGTGCTGAGACCGCTGAAATTAGATATCGCTAAAAATTAACTACATTTTATTTGTAATAGCTTCTTTAATAGTGAGCACCTAAAAATCGCCAAATTTAATTCTCGCTAAAAAAAAAACAGTTATTAAGGACATCGCTAAATTTGCGTCTTACGGTAAATTTAACCTTGGAGTTGCATTTGAAAAAAAAAACTTTAACCTTTTCTATAAGCTGTTATACGGGGACATCAATGTTTAACAACCACATTTTGTTTCTGTATTTCAATCAAAAGGACCATTCAACGCCCTGCTGAAGGTAGCTTTCACGTCCTAAAAGATTATGAGAGCAATTCAGCGCTGTGAGGCTGTAATGGGAACGATTTAATGCAATAAGGAAGTATATCCAGACAAAGTTGTCTGGGATTCTCGGTAATTTATTGGACAGACCGACCAATGCATTTCCAGGAATTAAATAAATATAGATTAACATTCGGAATCGGCACGGTCTCACGAGTGTTACATTGTGAGACCATGTAGTTATACATGTCTATACCATTCCCTTTCATGCAGAGACAATCCCTTTTTTCTCTTTGGTACAGCACTGTGCAATGCCTCCCGTTGCGAAGGGTTTCTCGGGATTTTTGTTCGCATCTTCAATTCAACAGAGTCATAAAAGACATGTACATGTCTGACCAATTTCTGTTTACTTAATGTGTATTATTTCCTCCTCGCCTTCGATTCTTCATGTTTTTGATTAACATTTTTCCGAATTTTATGTAAATTGTATTTTAGTAATAAATGGCATATTGCGGCTTTTAATAAAAGACCTGATTCTATATAGAACCCTTAATCCCTTTCCTTAATAACAAGGAAATTAAAGGATTGGAACTTCTCTCATTAAATGCGTCCATGCATATTCTACATGACTCAGCAATACTTCTATATGCTGCTGGGGAAATATACGCAAATGATAGATAATCCGAGCGGAAAACCTGTCATTTGTATACTTTAATGGAAAATGAAAAGCATAATAAAAAGATCTAGATAGGCTCTGTGATTAATCTGGAAATCGGTTTTCTGTTGCTCAGGAATGCCTCAAGGCGAGTTCTCCGTCAAAGCGTTTTATATACTATGCAAACTCATTATTTTATAAGTTCAAGTATATATGCATAGAGGGAAAATATTGAGGGGGCAGTCTGTTTTCAACAACAAAGTGGTTACCCCGCAGAAATGCTGTACTTACTTTGCACAGTTCTTCCTTTAATATAAATCTTAAATTCACAAATGTTGATCACGACAACACGTGATAGATATAGGAGCTATAATAAATGTGCATCACTAACAACAACGTGAGGGTTATCAATCTGCTTGCAACAGATGACATGTCATTATTAAATGTAATTTGCTTTCATTTCTTCTGTAGCTGTTAATAGAAATTAGGACAGTATTGAAATTGCTTCTGATTACGTCAAGTTACTAACAGTTTGATAGATTAATTTAAAACAAGATGTGTTTGTGCAACACCGATTCCCCCGTATGGTATATTGCAAAGGTTATACGGTTTCTCAAAAAAAAGTCGAACTCCAAGGTCAAAAGTCAAATTGTTGGTATCCAAATGAAGGTCATGACTAAAATGGAATACACAGGGTATGTTAAAAATGAAAACCCTCGTAAAAATGTTCAAGAGTTATGGTCAAGGCTAAAGTTTTTTAAAAAGTGGGTCAATCTCTAAGGTGAAGGTCAAGTTAAAAATTTAAAATATATATCTATGTATGTCTTGTCAAATTAAATACACAGATGAAGTATGGCAGTCCTGGTTGTTATGGCTAAGGTTAATAATCTTCAGTAAATTTTTGCGAAAGTTGGTCAAATTGAAAGGTCAAGATCAAGAGGTCAAATAGGTTGTAGATATCTCGATCAAAGGTCTTTTTATAAGGAAGGCGCATAGAAAGTATGAAAGTCATCTCTCCAAACAATTGAAAGTTATAGGTAAGGTTAAAGTTTTTGCGGAAACAAGTTATAACCAAGCAGACAGAGAGACAGATGGAAGGTATAAAAAGATGGTGTAGAAATTATAAATAAAAAAACCTCTTCACTGCTGAATGTAGGATTTCTAGCCTAAAATGTATTTTCTTTTCGATTAACGCAGTAACGTCGTTCTGACTTGGACAATGTCCTACTAGCGTTAGCTATTCCTTTTATTTGTCCCTGCACCAAGGCCTGTCTGACTGTCGTCAGTATCTAAGATGAATGGCAAAGCGAAGTCTGGGTGAGCGAGTATTGGTGCATTGACCAAATGAAATTTATTAATAAGTTTTTCGAATGCTGTTTGGCACTCAGCGATCCATTTAAATTCTTTCCCCTTTTCCGTAAGTTTGAACAAGGGCTTGGCTATAGAAGAAAAACCACTGATAAATCTACGATAATAGCCACACAACCCTACAAATGACCTTACCTCGGTGACATTCAAGGGCACAAGCCATTTTTCAATGGCTGAGATCTTCTGTTGATCAGTCTGAATACCTTCTCCGGATACTTTGTATCCCAGAAACAACACCTCTTTCTTAAATAAAGAACATTTCTTCGCTTTCAATTTTAGACCTACCTCTTCAAATTTCTGAAACACTTGTTCTAAATTCTCTTCAAAATTTCGACCAAATACAATGATGTCATCAATATGCACTAAGCAAATCTTGTAGTTCAAACCAGCTAACACCGTCTCCATAAGCCTTTCAAATGTCGCTGGACTGTTACAGAGTCCAAACGGCATTACTGTGAATTGGTATAGTCCGTTTCTTGTTACGAAGGCAGTCTTTGGCTTATCACTTTCCTCCATCTCAACTTGCCAGTAACCGGAATGCAGATCCAATGTACAAAATAACGTTGCCCCTTGTAAACGGTCTAATGAATCGTCGATCCTGGGTAAAGGATATGCATCCTTAACAGTTTTACTATTTAAGGACCTGTAGTCCACACAAAATCTTTCGGTACCGTCCTTTTTCTCTACTAGTAATACGCCTGCAGCCCATGGACTAGAGGACGGTTCTACGATTCCTTTTTCAATCATATTATCTACCTCTTGGTCGACAAAATCAGCTGCATGATGAGGTAACCTACGTGGAGGTTGTTTAGTAGGCTTAGCATTTTCCGTATTTATTCTATGTTTGACGACAGAAGTTCTCCCGAAGTCATCTTTTGATTTGGAAAATAAATGCTGAAAACGAAGGAGTATTTTCTTTGTTTTGTCTGCTTCATCAGGATTCAAATCTTTGATGGCCTCAGCGTACAACTCATTAAGGTGTTCTGGGAAACAGCTCTTTTTGCATCCAGTGACGTCTAATTTATCTTGACTTTCCACAACATTTGTAACAGCTGACGTGGTTCTACAACCGTGTTTTGTAAACAATCTGAGGACTGCCGGATACGTTCATTAACCTTACCACGACATTGTCTCTGGGGTTAATCAACGATATCGCAACCAAAGCTTTACCGCTTTTCTGAAACTTTTCGTAAGCCTCCATTACTAATGGTCCCTTGCAATTAAAATCGCTAGGTGCATGTAACTGACCAGGGCATATCATTTCACTCTTTGGTGGAATGGTTATTGTCTCCTTCAGGTTGACTCTGAAACATCCTAAGTGACCCTCAAGCTCATGTTCAATTCCTCCAACATACATTTTCCCTGAAGAAACATCCACCAAACATTTGTTTTGTTTCAGGAAATCTAAACCTAAGATGCCGTCGATACTGATGTCGGCGACAACTGCTTCAAAAGTGAATTCATGACTTCCCATCATAAAGTTGGATGTGCACTTACCCTGCACTTGCAATGGAGGTCCATCGGCTAGAATTACTTTCTGTCTTACGGGCATTAGTTCGATAGTTTCCGTGCTAAGCATGTTTATGAATACTTTATTTGACAAAATTGTCAGTGTAGCCCCGGTGTCCACTAACAATGTACAATGCACCTTATTAACACTAGCCTTTATAAATAACCCAGACTGAACATCAACTCTTGTTTGAGTGACTGAACTCGTATTAGACTTCCTATTCTTTGGCTTAGCCTCGGTTAATTGTTTCAAATCTTCCCGTACCTTTATATCAGTTTCCGATTGCCCCTCTAATTCACTATGTGCTGTTCTGGCAAAACTAACATCGTGTCTTCTCTGGCGTTCAGCTCTACAAAAAGCTTCGATCTCCACGGCCAGCCGAACTGCGTCGTTTAAAGATTCGGGCCGTGACTGCTGTATTCTAAGACGCATATCAAAGTCCGTTACGGCGTCGATGAACTGGTCTTTAGCAATCATCTCTGTAACATCACGTGGTGCCGTCGGGTACGCTAAATGTGCTAGTCGTCGTATACTTTCCCGTAATTCTGGCAGTGTCTCCTTTGGCCTCTGATGTTTTTCCTTTAACATGGCTCGATAAAGTTCCGTCTGATTAGTCGGTGCAAATCTAGCCTCTAACGCTTCACACAAATCTCTATATGCACAAGCATTATCTGTTTTCATATTCCCAAGAACTGTTTGTGCTTGGCCTCTTAATGATGCTGCCAGGTACAAGCCATTCTGTCTATCGTTCCACAGGTTGATGCTACTACATGCCTCGAAATGAGCTTTGTAATCAACAGGGACGTAGCAACCGGGGGGGCCAGGGGGGGCCCTGCCCCCCCCTCCACTTTTTTCCCCAACATTACCTTTGCTATAGTAAATGTTCATTGAAAGGATGGTTGCCCCCCCCCCCACTTTATACCATAGTAAAGTGATATCAAGGATTGTGGGAAAAAATTGGAATTGATAGTAAGTTGGCTTCGAAAAAGTTGGCCACTACTATCCCCCCCCCCCCCCCCCCCCCACGAAATAGGATTTTCGAGTTCGGGCAACTTTTAAGTTTTGTTTTTTTTTTGGTTTTTTTTTTGGCTTGTCAACTTTTTCAGGTAAATAAAAAAAAATTTTCTCTGGTTGGCCCCCCACTTTCAAAAACGATGCTACGTGCCTGATCAATCCAGGACCCGGTACCATCAAATGTCGCAGGCTTCATCACAGTTTTACCAAATGTTTTAGTGCTAGGACAATAACCACTGTTTTCATTCACTGGTAACGCTGCACCTAATGGTGTACTTGGTACAGTTGGCATAGGTTCTCTGTCCTTTGCAAGACTCCATGTAACACTTGTAGGTGTTGACATAGAGCTTACACCTAACGTACTCCAGTGTACATGCGGCGTTGAAATTCGAGGTGTATATGCTGATTTACCCAGTAACACTCCTGTGTACTCCTGTGTACGCCGACTTTGGTGTAGTATAAACATCGCCTCTTCCCCAAATACTACACAGCCAATTGTGCCTAACGTTAATTTAGTGTTAATCTCAATTAACATTAAATTAACGTTAGCTTGATGTTAGTTTAATGTTACTTTCTTGTTAAGTTAACATTAAAAATGTTAACATTAAATTAACGTTAATTTTTAACGTTAATTTAACTTAACATTAATTTCGTGTTAATTTTTAACGTTAATTTAACTTAACATTAATTTCATGTTAATTTTTAACGTTAAATTAACATTAAAATTTTAAGTGAGCTTGGGACTTCTTCTTAAAAAACTAGAACCAAAATATTAACATTAGATTAACGTTAATTAGTTAATGTTAATTTCATGTTAATATGAATTTAACCTTAATTCTTTAATGTTAATTTCATGTTAATTAGAATAACACGAGATTAATGTTATTATTCAAATTTTAGACCTAACTTTAAGCAATACTTGCCAATCATTTTAGTGACATTTAATAAATTAGTTAAGATGTCCATATGTGGATACTCGAAACCGCCGGAGTTGGGGGGGGGGGGGGGGTACTGGCACTTGTGTCGTAAATAAATTTTTAACCCCAATAAAGATAACAGTTGTGTTAGTATTATACCATAGGTTCAAAAAGTATTTCAAGTCACACAATTTATTTCAGACACAAGTGCCTGTGTGTTTGTAAGGGTGTGTACATGTGTGGGTTTGGGAAAGGGGGGTGCTCTAACTGTTAATATTAGCACCCTCTTCACCTCGTCCATCTTTTTTTTCATACATTCTTAAAAAAGTAATTTATCTAGACTTAAATTATAAGCACTATGTCTATCTTTCAAAATGTCAACTTGGATTTGGATTTTTTTCCGGCTAAAAATGGTCCGTAGCTTTTCTCAGGATCGGTTTTGTTTTTATCGGATGAAACTGTACGTCATGCTTGACGTCACCAGCTGTAACAGAAATTGAAAACACAGAGGAAAAAGGATTTATCAAGTCTCTGTTAAAAGTAAGTATTTTGTAGTCTTTGTAATATTACGTTTTTGAGAGTTTCATAATTTCAGAGGTCCCTAAATGTTTGAACTTTATGTATAGCAACATAAGGCATAATTACTCAACAGTCCTTGCAGGCTACTGTGTCGTAGGCTGTGAACGACGTGCCAGATCTCTGCTATGTTGTATATTTGTATATCAGCATTACTATTTTTATGTCTATTTATTGTTCAGTTGGTTAAATTTGTTTGAACACTGAAGCCTGCCGGTACATCTGTACTGCCGCCCTACGTGGAGAAAATTCGAAAGTGAAAGTAGAAATCGTGTACAAGTTAACAATAACCATCTCGACGTTGAAGTTAAACACGCAATGTGAGCGATGTTTTCCCTGATCCTAACAGTTCATCTTAATTGGTTTCATCATTATCGAGAAAAAAAACCCGATTTGATATTTATTTTTATTGTATTTTAAACAGCTGGAACTCGGTATCACATCTGACTCGCACTTCTGAAATGGATCAAATCGGACTTTGTCGTCGAGACTCGGAGGAACCCAGCTGCCTAAATTATTATGCCAGTGGAACACAAAACAGGTATCAAAAGTGGAACAAAATGTAAACAATTCCACCAGTAAATGTAATGACAGTGAAATTTACATTCATACACCCCAACTGATTTTTTTAAAATACCAGTTAAGTACTTGTCACTACTTGACACTTGTCAATATTTTGTTCAGAAACATTTTATAAGCATTATTAAATCAAGATTTTTTTCTTTTACTGCATAATACAGAAAAGATACTTTTATGCAAGACATGGAGAAAAGAGCAGACTACAGCCTCTATATACCATTCCTTGGTGCATCCTTGAATTGATGTTTTTTCAGGATAACCATGCAGGAATAAAGGTTATTTATAAAATAGTATATACATAGTTTATTTATAATTTTAATTTAGAAAAATTTGACAACTTCATCTAGAGTTTATGCTAAAGAGACAAATTTAAAGCCAAGTTGCTTTCACTGTACTAAAAGTTTGCCTTGAATCAGACTCTGCACATAAAATTTGATTTCTATGAATATCATATATGTTGAAGATATTACATTTTAAATAAATGATTTTTAATTATTTTTTTTTATAATTGTAGGTTAACTCAGTATAAAGTCTTGCTGACATGAACATGATAATCACAAGAAAGTGAATATATTTCATCACCTTAAGCAATCTTCAAAATACCAGGTAAAGTGCAGTTATTCTGAACACATATCAAATATTTAAAACCATTTAATATGTCACCCCTAAATTTTTTTTAAAGTATACTGGAAACATAATGTCTGTTTGCCAGTCTCACTGTATAGTAATATATATGGAAGTATATAGTTTTTAAATACTAGTAGTTTTTTTACTTCACCTGAGCCGAAAGCTCAAGTGAACTTTTCAGATCACATTTTGTTCGGTGTCCGTCTGTCCATCTGCTAACTTTTCACATTTTCAACTTCTTCTCAAGAACCACTGGGCCAGCAAAGATGGAACTTAAATGGAAGCATCCTCAGATAGTGTACTTTCAGGCCTCTTCAACCTGGGGGGGGGGGAGAAATAAGGTGTTTTTAAACATCTATCCGGATATAAATATCGGTTAGTCTTGACTCACAAGATTCAATTCCATAAAGCCTGATGGGCTTTATAATGAATTTTATCTCGTACCAACCCGTATTTATAGCCCGTTGGATGTTTTAAATTGATACCTTATTACTTATATTTACATTTGTGACTTATTCATACTTTGTATTTGCCTGATCACACTGTTTGTGGCTTTTAACATGCGAAATGCATTATTTTTCAAAACCAATGGCATGTAAACAGTATACAAGATACTGAATGTGTGTCGACCCTTTATGACGTCACTGAGAAATTCCGTTGAACATTCATCGATACGCACATCTATGACCTCTTGACCCTTGTAGTGTAGATTCAAATTTGATCCCAAGTTTTACAAAGGAATGCATAGGAAAACCTTTTCTAAAATCTTCTCCGAACTTATTTGGAATCATCCTCAGGTAGTGTAGATTCAAGTTTGATCAAATCATGACCCCCGGGGGTAGGATTGGGCCACAATGGCCGACCAAAATTTTATATAGGAATGGAAAGGAAAAACCTTTTAAAAATCTTCAGAACCATTAGGACAGGAATGATTAATCTCATGACATGATGTGGAAGCATCCATAGGTACTAAATGTAGATTCAATTTGTTCAATCATGACCCGTGGGGTTAGGGTGTGGCCACAATGAGGGATCACAGACTTGCATAAGAATATATAGGGAAAAGAATCTTCTCCGAATTAACATGATCTACAAGTAGTAAAAATTTAAATAATGCCCCGGGGATTGGGGGTTAGTGAGGGGTCACAATGGGAGATCAGGTAATGTGTTGGAAAAATCTTTAAAAATCTTTTTTTCAAGTATGGCAAAATAATATACATGTATGTATGCTGTATTGTAATAGTGACATTTTCAAGTAATAGAAAATTCAAATCCCCCTCCCCCAATAAGTATAAAGTAAGCTTCTCAATACTTAATTAACTGATCTGTGTTTTTTAGCTAGCCCATGTGCTCAGGTGAGGGATGTGGCCAATGGACCTCTTGTTTCATTCATTATATTTGAGACAAATTTGATTTGTTAATGTATTGCTGAAGTATTTCATTTTCATATAATTATTATAATATATGTATTTGCCTCTCTTCTTTTTTCAGATTGGAAAAAGAAAGAAGATTTGTAGCATTGTATTGAATATGCCTGATTAAAAGTATTAATGGATGAATTGGTGTTTTTCTCTTTTCTTCAGAAAATTTGAAATCGGATGCAATGCTCAGAATTTTAGAGATTTTGTTGAAAAACCAGATGGGTCCCTTTCTCCTTTTGGATATATTCAAAATGAAAAGAAAGTGACACCAGGGATGAAATCAACATGCAAGCCTAGCTTTCTGCAGTGCTACAAGGAGAAGTGCAAAATTGACGAGCTTCTGGTGTACCTTTAGAGAAATAATTATGATTACATGTAGTATCAGTTAAGCTACTGCTATGAAGCAATAACATGTTTTTTTTAGAAAGAATAGGAAGGAAAATTCCAAAAATATGCACACAATTTTTCTGCATTTTAACGTTAAATAAGTATGAACTAATTAACGTTAATTTAACGCTTAACGTTACTTTAACATGAAAATAACGTTAACTTAACGTTAAATTTTTCACGTTAAATTCATGTATAAGCTTGATTGACGTTAATTTAACGTTAAAATTTAACGTTAAGTTAACGTTATTTTCATGTTAAATTAACGTTAGGCACAATTGGCTGTGTAGTATCTTTGTTTCTAGGAACATGGAAATCATAAGCTTGGGCCTTGTATTCCTCATATCCACCCATAGCTCCTTTTACATAACTTGCTCTGGTGGTGGGGTTTATGTCAACTTTACCCATCAACTCATCTATACTGTCGTCAGCAGTCTTTTGCCTCAGGTCTACACCAGAATCAGTTACTAGAGAGGGCCTACTAACATTAAATGAGCTTGGCGTAGACTTCAACTTTTCTAACGTTTCTCTTAATTGTCGTCGTCTAACGTCAATTTCTTCAAGATCTGCCCACAGTTCTGATTCTTGTTCATTCTTCATGTTTAATTTCTATATACATGTACCAAGGAACCAAACAAAAATATTCGGTACTCAACTATATTAAATCTTACTGCAATGCACGTATACCTAACACAGTGCACACAGAACTCTGTACTTGGTATCTGAACCAAGTAACTGATCTGCGTTCACGAAAACCCGGTGACAGAACACAGTTCACACCGTTAAATAAACTTAAATCAACAGATTTTAGCAATTAAATGTACCCTGTATCCCTTTACCAGCTGCCACCAAAATGTAACGTGTAACCTAAGGGTCCGTTTTCAAGGGATATGGGGTATTAATATTATCGAAATATATATGACTGCCGTCACGAGAAAAAGGCCCTTAAGGTCAAATTTTCATAAATTTACTTTTTGATTAATTTTAATAGCCAAACTCTTTCTGAATGCAAATATACATAAATTTTGAAAATATCTCACTTTTTCAGTATTTTATAAGCATTTTAGTAAGGCGCACCAAAACATCTTTGACGTTACTCACTGAAAACGTAATGACGTCGACTGCGTCTATTTCAATTTCCAAAAATTCCTAAAATAAAACTCTAAATAACCTGAAATCAGAATCGTTTTGGGATATAAACTTGAGAAAATATATTTTTTTTTCTTCCAGGCGACAAGAACATGTATGTGGCTATTTCTATGGGATATCGTATGTTATTATTATTTTCATACTATTTTAGAGCAGATCTAGTATTATCGTAAAGGGGGATGTGGGTCTAGACAAAATCTAGGAACGGTTTATAATATTTTCAGAAGGAAAAATAATACTTGTTTAAATCAATTAGAATTATTCTTTTGATATAAAATAATCTTACTCAATTTATAACATATATAAAACACTTGTAACACTTAAACATTAAAAGAAATAGAGAGAGAGAGAAAGAGGGAGAGAGAGAATCCCAGACGGACACCGTGCGCAAAACGGGGCATACCCTCGCAAAAAAGCACTTCGATCCCGATATCAAAAAGAAAATAATTTTCTTATCAGTCATCAAAATTCATCATTCACTCACCATCGCACACACGTAACTTTTTTCCCCCTATAACTGTTACGATAGGATCAAAACACCACATATTTTCTGTATCACCGAAAAATGAGAAATAAATGCAGATATGCAAAGATATGTAAACTTGTTTTGAAAAATCTTAATTCCGTTTTATAAAAAAAAAAAAAATAGTGAGTGCGTGAATTGAATTCATGTTCGCTACTTCTATGCAAACGGATTTTTTTTTAAAGTTTACTTTTTTGAATATTTTATTAAAAATTTTAAAAGCACTAAGCTTCACTTGTTTATACAAATCATTTTCCTCGCCTGTCTTAGTTATGGAGTAAAAACATAATAAAGAGGCAAGTGATATCAAAGGATTGTCTTATGAATGGTTTATATACCGTACCTTAAATTGAAACTTTCTTTGAACTTATACCTAAAATTGAAACTGTCTTTTAACCTCTTATTTTTTAAAAAAATAAATCATAATTAAAATCGGCCACAAATATTTCTGCACATTCACCCCCCTCATCTTTTTTATATAATTTTGAGGCACCTTTACCCTGTTTCACTTGAACATAAGATTTGTATATTTTTGACAAGGATCGCTACTATGATCTTTAAAAAAATGATTTATGTACATTATATAATTAATAAGAGATGATTAATTGCACTGTTCTTGTCTCTTTTTTATATATGCACTCTAAACGGTGCTTGAATTTTCTGTGTGAAACTATGATTCCATTACAATTTTGAAGAAATCTATTTCAAACTGTTACTGAATGAATAAATTTTTACGCCATTTCAGTTGGGAGGGGGAGAGGGTGTTACAGCTATATTTTTTCAGTTGTGGGCACTTTCAACTACCATATATTTCTTGACAAGCAAAAGAAAGTATTTACGGCCAGGAAAGGTCATCTATTAATCTTCCTCCGTGGCATTGGCTTATCTAACACCTAATAAAAGCTTTTCAGTTTTCGATGCGATTGTCTTAACCAATAATGAAATATTACGTCCAACACACGTTTATATTTTTTGTATGAGTAATTATCTACCGCTCTAATCCATTTTTTCTTAGTTATTAGTTCAAAACATACTACTTTCTCGATATATCGAAATTAAAATAATATATTTGACTCGATTTCGTCTGTCCCCGTACAACTCAGTGACGTAGCATCGTTTGAAAAGAGGTTTTGGGACAGCCAGAATTAAAAAAAAATCAATTTACCATTACAAAAAACTTGTCAACCAAAAAATGGGGATTGTCCAAACTCGAATCCAAATTCGCTGGGGGGGGGGGGGTGTTGTTGGGGTTGGTTAGGTTCAGACTTCTTGCAGTATCAATTTTTCTTAATGAAACATAATGCACTGCCTTTTGTCCTATTGTGCACTAGTTTGACTATGCTGGAACAAAAAGTGGGGGGACTTTCAATTTAGCCCCCCTCCCCGATGCTACTTGCGTGCGACTGTAATATAGACAGTATTTTTCTTTCAATGCAGAAATATTTATGTTTGTTTATTAATTCCTTTCTTTAGAGTCATTTTAGGATTACGATATAAACTTCAGTATTTGGATTTCAACGGAAATTTAATGTAGAGATATGCGGGGTATTTAGATACATGTACATGATTCAGGGTTGAAGATGTCAACGTAAAACGAGACTTATTTCCTTCATATCATGAATTCAGTAGTCAGTGAAATATATTTCACACTCATTAAAGGTTTGCACGAACGTCCTTTTTCAGCAATGAACATCACCAGTGCTTAGATTCATTTTTTCCTCATTCTAAAATTTAGACTTCTTTGTTGTATAAAGTTTGAAGTGGTTGATGAATTTAAAGGTACTTGGACACAGATTTGAAGTTAATATTTTCTCATTTTTTCTGTATAATATCACGAATTATATATTTTAATAGCATTTCACACAAAAATTAATGAAAAATCTTATTTCATTTAAAAGTTATTAAGACTTTAAATTTTTTGGCGGGTTTGATTGACACATCCTTGCACTTTCTCAAATTTTAACTTTACTCTTAATCCTTAGGAAAAGTGGCAATTTTGATGTGCTTTAATGAGAAATATTAAAACTTTTATCAAGAAAAATAATTTCATTCAGAGTAGAAATGTTAGAAAGCAAAACACCTTTACAAGTATCATCATTCCGAACTAAGAGATGCGTACAGAGTTTAGCAAATCGAGCACACTCGTGTTATGTACACAGTTTTTGTAAACAGGGCTCGAGTTCTGTTATTGTTTATATTTAGAATTCACCGGGTGCGTTCAATCGTCACAGTCTGCTTACCACAACTGCACGGACTGACAATATATTGTGTGTTTGTTTTGCTTTCGAACGTGTCTACTCTGAATTTTCTGGATTATAGTATTAATATTTTTCATTTATACAAAACGAGATTGCCACTTTTCCTAAGGATTAAGAATAAAATTAAATTTGTGAGAGTGCAAGGATATGTCAATCACACCCGCCGAAAAATTTGAAATTTCAATATCTTTTCAACGAAATAAGATTTTTAATTAATTTTTGTGTGAAATGCTATTAAAATATATAAGTCGTAATATTATAGAGAAAATAATAACTTCAAATCTGTGTCCAAGTACCTTTAAACATTTTCATAACTTTTGGAAATTATTGGAAATTACAAATGTCAACTACAAGAGTACTTTATAGAGGAGTAAGGTATTTTCTTTTAAATATATCTTTTTCACGATTGGGGTAAGAATTTGGAAGAATTAATCAAGAACTAAGCGCAAATTTGTGCGCAGTAAATATACAGTTTTTACCATGGGTGGCACTGTAGCTCTCCGGTCTGCCGTTTTTTTTTCTTTCGAAAAACTACACTTCTTCAGCTATCTTTTCGCCTAATCTATAGTTGGCCGGGTTTTTTTCTGGGTTATAAATATTTTCATTCATAATATCACTGTCGATGTAATATTGTTAATTTCTTCAAAATTTTGTTTTTTTGGGGGGGGGGGGGAGAAGTCTATACAATGGCTGTATTCGATTCCTAGACATATTGCAATTCAGTTTCGAGTGGGATTTCATTCATTCATTTCATCGGAACAATTTAAGAGAAATGAAACATGTATTTATTGGATCATTTTAAATTAGTCTTTGAAACAAAATTTATTTTTAGCAAAATTTTCATGGCATCCCCATCCTCCGTATTTTTTTCCCCTTAGTATATTCTCTTACTCTTGATTTAGTAAATAATTATTTATTGTTGATGTAGAGGGTTTAATTGAATCTCCCATGTAACTATTCAGTCAAAGAGGGGCTATGTTTTTTAGCTTGAGCTTTACCCGGTTGTCTTTTTATTCGTCGATTTTTTTTTGGGCATGTCTACTTCCCCCCCCCCCCCTTTTTTTAAACACATATTTTAAAATCGACAGTTCAAAGTGGGATGGGTATCGGGGTATGATTCACTATGGATTAAAATTAAAATGGTTAAATACATTTTAAATTATAGTTTATATTTTTCGGGAAAACAAGAAGCGCTTATAAGTACGGTATTACTATAAGTGCATAGACCTCTCGCTCGCTTTTTCTCTCTATCTCTCTCTGAAAAAAAGTATAATGACGTGTATGGAATATGCATTTTAATATTAAGACTTCCGAACATGAATTCAAATTTAAGCATTGGAAATTTCTGAAAAACAAATATGCAGCATCTTTAATTTAGTCATGAATAGACATCGTTTTAATCGCTGTTCCTAGCAATGTGCATGTCCAATGTCGCGTATATCAACATCAAGTTAAATACTTATAATACAGAATTACGCATAAATTCACGTATTAAATATTAATGATATCATACTATATTCCTATTAAAAATGTCTGCATCAAATTATCAAAGTTTTTGTTACACTTTGATATCCAATTTCATTTCTAGATCACGAAACGTAGTTGAGATTTTTTTTTTACTTCCGTGTTTACAATACCGCAACTTTGACGTCGTTTTCTGAGCATTGTGACTTCAACAGATAAGGGCCCTTTTCTCATGACGGCAGTCATATGAATTTTTCCTCTGGTTCTATCTGAGCCTATAATTAATACTGGGAATTAAAATTATACACAATAATGATTATTTATTATTTTCGTGGGATACTTGTCCTTGTTTGATTTTTTTATTATTATTTAAACAGCGGGATCTACAAGCCGAGGTTCTTTGTTACCAAGTACTACCTGTATGACTGGGTTCCCTGCACCTGGTTCTGAAACCAATTGCAAGTTCTTATTGTAATGAGTACTCGGTACCTCACCCTTATTCAGGATTACTATACCTTGCACTTCACCACAATTTCTTGGCTTATCATTTACCGGCGCCCTGTACCCTAGCCTTAATTTTATTTCACTGTTTTAATTTTTCTGTTCTAATATTACCTATTATCTTCTTTTCAACTTGACACTTCTTCTGCAGGTTTCTGAAAAATCGCCACTGCCTAGAGCTGCAGCCATTTAAAATAGAGCCAAGGGCTATACCATTCAAACAGGGGTGATTAGGCTCCTGGACTGTTCCATTATTCCAGGTCACACCAACGTTTGAATGGCATAGGCCTTTTTCATTACTCATTACAGTACCTTACTTTGTGACCCTAAATCATTAAAAATACTACTGTATCATTAACCAACCAATATTTATCATTGAATTGGAACATAAGCCTAGTGATTCATGCAATTTTTTAAGATAAAAAATACTGTCTGAATATTTGAAGTCATTGTAGGCCGCAAAACGGCCTTATAGAGAATGATCCTTTGCAAACATTTACCAAGGATTAATCTTGGCCATAAATTTTCAACAAAACAAGGCAAATGAATTGGTGCTAGATTTTAACTTTCTTGCTTCACAAGTGAATTAATTCTGACAAGATCTTACCCAATCTCTACCTAGAATTATCGTTCCATAGCAAAGCGCAATACGCCCTCTATTGAGAGATTTCATCTTGGGCAGTCTGTTGAGTGTGTATATTTTTGACCATCTGACTTTGATGTTAGAGTTTGACTCAGGTTTTGTACTAGGGCTTTCATATCTAACAGGTATATTCTTTGTGTTATGACTTGGAGTTTGAGACACTTCTGAAAAACTTTAAACTTGACAATAACTTTATTGCTAGGTTAGTGCTAGGGCTCTTTTATTTCAGATGTGTATTTCCTATGACAAGGCCTTAAATTTGACCTTGAAGTTTAGCCAACTTTTAGAAAACCTTAATTTTGGACGTGAATTCTAACGGTTGATGCTTGCATGGGTTTTCATAATCCAAAAGATAAGTCACTTTAGGTTAACAATATTTTTGTTCCCTTGACATTGGCTTTGAAGTTCGACTTGCATTTGAAAAAAAAACTTTGCTGAAAGCTGCCGTATGGGGGCAATCTGATTAAAATCAGATCCTTTGATCCGCTCACATGAAGGTCGCTATAACAAGGATCGATCCTTGTGTAGTGACCTTCATGTGAGCAGATCATTGAGAATCTGATTTTAATCAGATTACATATGGGGGTATCGGTGTTTCACAACCATATCTTGTTTCTGTTTGTCAAATCAAAAGGACCATTCAGCGCCCTGCTTAAGGTAGTTTTCACGTCCTAAGAGATCATGAGAGCAATTCAGCGCTGTGAGACTGTACTGGGAACGATTTAATGCAATAAGGAAGTATATCCAGACAAGGTTGTCTGGGTTTCTCGGTAATTCATTGGACAAACCCACCAATGCATTTCCAGGAATTGAATAAATATAGATTATCATTCGGAATCGGCACAATCTCGTGTTATACTGTGAGACTATATACATGTAGTTATAAATTTCTTAACAATATTCCCTTCTAGAGGCAATCTCTCTGGCACAACACTGTGCAATGCTTTCCGTTGCAAAAGGTTTCTAGGGATTTTTGTCCGCATCTTCAATTCACCAGAGTCGTGAAAGACTAGTACATGTCTGACAAAATTCTGTTTACTTAACGTGTATTATTTCTTCCTCGCCTTCGATTCTTCTTGTTTTTGATTAACATTTTCCCGAATTTTATGTAAATTGTAATAATATGACATATTGCAACTTTTAATAAAAGCACTGGCTCTTTATAGAACCCTTAATCCCTTTCCTTAATACCAAGGAAATTAAAGGATTGGAACTTCTCTCATTAAATACGTCCATGCATATTCTACATGACTCAGCAATACTTCTATATGCTGCTAGGGAAATATACGCAAATAATAGATAATCCGAGCGGAAAACCTGTCATTTGTATACTTTAATGGAAAATGAACAGCATAATAGTAAAATCTAGATAGGCTCTGTGATTAAGCTGGAAATCGGTTTTCTGTTGCTCAGGAATGTCTCGGGGCAAGTTCTCCGTCAAAGCGTTTTATATACATGTACTTTGCAAACTCATTATTTTGTAAGTTCAAGTACATATGCATAGAAGGAAAATATTGAGGGGGCAGCCTGTTTTCAACAGCAGAACGGTTACTCCGCAGAAATGCCGTTACGTACTTACGTTGCACAGTTCTTCCTTAATTTTAAATTCACAAATGTTGATCACGACAACACGTGATAGATATAGGAGCTATAATAAATGTGCATCACTAACAACAACGTGAGGGTTATCAATCTGCTTTTGATTTGCTTTCATTTCTTCTGTAGCTGTTGATCGAAATTAGGACAGTATTGAAATTTCTTCTGATTACGTCAAGTTACTAACAGTTTGATATATTAATTTAAAACAAGATGTGTTTGTGCAACACCCGATTCCCCCGTATGGTATATTGCAAAGATTATACAGTTTCTCAAAAGAAAATTGAACTCCAAGGTCAAAAGTCAAATTATTGGTATCCAAATGAAGGTCATGACTAAAATGGAATGCATAGGGTATGTTAAAAATAAAAATGTTCAAGAGTTATGGTCAAGGCTAAAGTTTTTTTCAAAGTGGGTCAAGCTCTAAGGTCAAGGTCAGAAGGTAAAAAATTAAAATATTTATCTATGCATGTCTTGTCAAATTAAATACACAGATGAAGTATGACAGTCCTGGTTGCTATGGCTAAGGTTAATAATAATCTTCAGTAAATTTTTGCGAAAGTTGGTCAAATTGAAAGGTCAAGATAAAGTCGTCAAAGAGGTACATAACTCAAAGGTCTTTTTATAAGGAAGGCGCATATGAAGTATGAAAGCCATATCTCCAAACAATTGAAAGTTATAGGTAAGGTTAAAGTTTTTGCGGAAACAAATTATAAGCAAACAGACAGAGAGACAGATGGAAGGACGCGAAATACTAGTAATATGTACTGTCGAATCTCCAATTAAAGGAGTATAAAAAGATGGTGTAGAAGTTATAAATAAAATGCCTCTTCACTGCTGAATGTAAGATTTCTAGCCTTTATCAAAATGTATTTTAATTTAAAATCTAGGTTCTGTTGCAAACCGATATCAAATTGCAGTAACTGGTAACGCATATACTCTTAGTTTTGTGATAATATAAAATCAAATATGTTACATTGTACAAACTCCTGTGTATCAAAATAAATCGTCATATCATTTGTAAAATCATTAATGCATCATTTTCCATCTCTCACTTCCAGATTGTTTTAATTTTTTTTAAGATATGATGGGACTTGGTACATGATCATGTCTATTTTTATGGATTCGATTTACAGTGCAGGCTGTGCTAGAAGATTGCATCAATTAAGGTTGAAGGGTCATCGAAAGAAGATGGAATTTTCTCTTATCATCCTAGACACAGCATTTTTCGGAGAAAAACAGAATATTCCTAAAATAGATTATTTTCTGTTAATCCCTTCTGACAATCAATAGGTCTGGTACCTAACCCTTTTGCCAGCATTATGTGAGATTTCGTGATACTGGCGAGCGTAGTGTCATGATGAGGGCTCTATCGCAAACATTACATCGATACAAGGCTCCTATCTTTTGCCTACAATTCTAATTACAATGTATCGACTTTTCGATCTTGCAAGAAACGAGAAACGCTAAGGAACATACCCCATTAGCTTTTTTAAATATAGTTTTATATTTATTTGTCTGTTTCAACCAAATTGTTCATACACATTTTACTCAATAAAACTTGCTGCTAGGGATGAAAATTGGTCACAACGAAGTTTGCTATTAAAACATACTTCTGCATATCAGCAATACGGCTAGATTTAGTCTGAAGCCAAGACAATTAATTTACTTCTATTTTCTGTTCTATTACCAGAGACAAAAACTGTCTTCTTTTTCTCTTTAAGAATAAATGACTTATGTTGTATTGGCAGCGCTTTGTGGTATACTTATTCCGGCATATAATTTTGATCTGATGCGGTCGACAATTCCCAATTCTCCGATCTTAGAGAAGTGGACACGCTCTCGCCCACTTACAGGCTAAAGTCTCCTTAGAGAAGTGGACACGCTCTCACCCCGACTGTCCAGTCGATATATAGGTATAGAATATCCAGTTCTTAAAAACAGTTAAGTAATTAATTTTTAAAGCACATTAGTGGGAATCTTTCTGAAATGTTTTCCACCACTATTACCATGCTTAGTAAGGACTGTATACTACTGGTTGGTTAGCCTTTACTCAAAATCAAGAGACTCCAGATTTTTTTATGACGTAACCATGACCTAAATTTGACCTAAGTATCCCAGATCAGTATGTCACCACCTTAACCTCATCTAAGTATCCCAGATCAGTCAAAACCTAATCCTCATCTAAGTATCCCAGATCAGTATATCAAAACCTTAACCTCAACTAAGTATCCCAGATCAGTATGTCACCACCTTAACCTCATCTAAGTATCCCAGATCAGTATGTCACCACCTTAACCTCATCTAAGTATCCCAGATCAGTATGTCACCACCTTAACCTCATCTAAGTATCCCAGATCAGTATGTCAAAACCTTATCCTCATCTAAGTATCCCAGATCAGTATGTCAAAACCTTATCCTCATCTAAGTATCCCAGATCAGTATGTCAAAACCTTATCCTCATCTAAGTATCCCAGATCAGTATGTCAAAACCTTATCCTCATCTAAGTATCCCAGATCAGTATGTCAAAACCTTATCCTCATCTAAGTATCCCAGATCAGTATGTCAAAACCTTAACCTCATCTAAGTATCCCAGATCAGTATGTCAAAACCTTAACCTCATCTAAGTATCCCAGATCAGTATATCAAAACCTTAACTTCATCTAAGTATCCCAGATCAGTATGTCAAAACCTTATCCTCATCTAAGTATCCCAGATCAGTATGTCAAAACCTTATCCTCATCTAAGTATCCCAGATCAGTATGTCAAAACCTTATCCTCATCTAAGTATCCCAGATCAGTATGTCAAAACCTTATCCTCATCTAAGTATCCCAGATCAGTATGTCAAAACCTTAACCTCATCTAAGTATCCCAGATCAGTATGTCAAAACCTTAACCTCATCTAAGTATCCCAGATCAGTATATCAAAACCTTAACTTCATCTAAGTATCCCAGATCAGTATGTCAAAACCTTATCCTCATCTAAGTATCCCAGATCAGTATGTCACAACCTTAACCTCATCTTAGTATCCCACATAAGCACCTCGCCACCTAAACCTCACCTAAGTTTCCCACATAAGCACGTCACCACCTAAGCCTGACCTAAGTTTTCCAGTTAAGTATGTCACCAACTAAGCCTTTCCCTATTTATCCCACATAAGCACGTCACCACCTAGCCTGAACTAAGTTTCCAAGATAAGTATGTCACCACCTAAGCCTGACTTTAGTTTCCCAGATAAACATGACACCACGTAAGACTGCTCTAAGTGTCCCAGATAAGCATGTCACCACCTTAACTTGACCTAAGTAATCAAGATAAGCATGTCACCACCTAAACCTCACCTGAGTTTCCCACATAAGCACGTCACCACCTAGCCTGGCCTAAATTGCCCAGATAAGCATGTCACCACCTAAGCCTGACCTAAGTTTCCCAGATAAACATGTCACCACCTAAGTCTGATCTAAGTTTCCCAGATAACATGTCACCGGCCATTTAACATCCAGTCTGTCAAGGAATTTGTAATACTGTCATCACAAAGAGTGTGTTCTGTTTCATATCTATTCCTAAAGTATGTGAGTGTACACGTCATTTATAAATGCTATTTATGTGGATGTGGGCGAAAGCCTAGAATGCCTGACCACTTCTTTAGAGAGAATACAGGTTATGCGCATTATAGGTGATAGATAATTCCTAAACTACACAAACGTATAAATTAGACTTGATGGATGAAGAAATAATTATATATACTAGTATTTACAGAACAGGCATTTCTTTCATATAATGAATTTTTTGTTTTGTCTCTAAGGTTTTTTTTAAATGATACATTAAATCTGGGAAAAAAATGGTTTCATTCACAATGTAATGAAACTTCATGGATTTTCCATGATTTTCTATGATTATTCTTTACGATCTTTTATCTATGACTTTATACACTAGACAGTAGTGAAATTTAAGATCGATTGATTAAAGTGTCTTGGTCGCTGAAAGCGTTGCTTCGGGATTCACAAACCATTTTATATATATATATAGTTCATTTTCTGACTTAAACATGTAAATATTTATCGTTTAGCACTTCAAAGTGTGATTCCTCAAAGACAAATCACGAAAATTTAACGTATACCTCCTGCACTTTCTCAGATGATCATCAAAATAACCGCAACCAAAGATTTTTTTCTAACAAACGGTAGAATTTAATTGTAGTGAGCATCTTTTTATTCCAGTGTTTACTAATCCGTATCTACCGATTTCTCTTTCATTTATTCATAGGCAGCTTCAAAGACCAGATCTAGCTTATGCGGAAATTTATTCCGTAATATGATGAGGGTTTTTAACATGAAAGTGTTTTTGGCAACAGTCATAGAGCACTGATATCGTTGTTCACAAGATTACGCACCTATTTCTTCTAAGCGCAGCCTGCACCCGGACGGCCGTGGGCTTATGACCATGATCAAGATAATCTATTGTCTTCATTAGTTCCTTAAACAAAAGAATAATATGCCAGTTGAATTTGGCTGAGCATTCTATGTACCCGCATTTCCACTGTTTCTTTACTAAATTGGCCACCTCTCTTCGCGATATCCCTCTTTCGTCCGCTAAATCGTGTTTATTCCCTACTACAAAAATAGGAACATCATGCATATTTCTGCTCTCTAAAATTTGTTCACGTAAAGTTTTGATATACTGGAAACTATCTTCTGATGTAATGTCATACACTAGAATATACGCAGTAGCGTTCCTGAGTCCGTATCCCCGGAAGTCTGTCCACTCATATAGAGAATTCACCGGAAAGTATGGAATGTAGGGACAGTCGATGATTTTGAGGTCGTACAGGTGATCATTAATAATAATAGACGGATAATACAGCTCTCTTTGTTCCGTAGGCTCGTAATCCTCCGTGAAATGGTTACAAACAAACTGCTTGGCAATGGAGGTCTTTCCGGTTCCGGGTGCTCCTAAGATGGCCAGTTTGATTTTCTGGTTGTCGGGATCAGCTTGGCTTGAGGTCATTCTCGGTCATTGTCGGACCATTTTCTTTACCTGGAGAGAAAAAAAATATTACAGATAAGCTTATGAATCGTTTTGTATGATACAAATATGCTTCTTTTATAGGTTTTTCAATTGACTAGTACATGTATATAATTTTTTCATGGAAGATATGAAATCCTATTATGTATGCTTGCAATTTTTTTTTATGAATTAACAATCCATATCATCCCCTAGGAAATGATTGCTAATATTTGAGAAATTCAGTAGCACTGAATAAGATGTGAGAACGCACATATATTTCCTTTTATAGACAAAATTCCGAATACCGAGAGAAATAATTCCTCGCCATCAACTACAGCTGTCTGTCTAACACTTCTATTGACAGAGTCGCTCCCTCTTATAAACCGGTGTCTAATCTACGGAGCTTCCAATCTCATACAAACCATTAAAACGCATTGGTGTCTCGGACGTGAACTCTGTAATTGTATTGGTAACAAACTCTAATGAAGAAACATGACTGATTTGCGTGCATGAAAAAGTCTATCACGCTAAGACCAATTTTCGTTAAACGTTTTATAAAACGATTTCATTCCTGCATTGTTTACTATTTTGGAACCATCTAACATCACAAATAGATTCTTTAAATGCTTTTATTCAAATGACGTGGCTTTGGGTGCAAGCTTGATTTCTTGTGCGGGGAGTTCTTTTTCAATCAATAAAATCAGTTGAAGCTTATATAGGGATTTGTTTCATCTAAAACTAAATTCATAACCTATTTGTTTATTAGATGGTGACTTCTTAATTACATTACAGTGTATTTCGTCGGCATAATTCCGACAAAACAATTTAAAAAATCAAACTGGAAATCAATATTATCGAAGGCTTTTAAGAAAGTCTTCAAAAAAATCAATGTTTTCAATACTTTGTCATCTTAGCACATTGTAATTACAATTCCATTACTCGGGTGACTTTCTAATGTCTACCTTGCGTCGTTCGTAAACTTTTTACATTTTCATTTTCTTCAGCCTTGAAAAATACAAGTAGATTCTGTATTTATGGGGGGGGGGTATGTATAGCATAGTCGTTTCCTCCCAGGGGATTGCAGGATTTTACCGAAACTAAAATGTAAAAAAATTAATGCAATCTATAAAACATTTTATCTTCTCCTCTCCCCCTGTACATCAAACAGCTGCCATGATATATGAGTGTTAATGAAAAATGGGGAGATCACGAAAAGTACTCGAGCTCAAAAGACCATATACAAAATAGGAGCGGGGCAAACACGGACCTCCAAAACATCAGAGGTGAAAAATACCTCTAAACCATAGTTGTTGCCCCTGATTTCAGAGGGGATAAGGATAAGCTTGGTCATATATATATTAAAAATGAATATTGCATCACCAAAGGTTGTTTGTACGATTATAATTGACATTAAGTCCTCCACAGATATTTTAAATTCATACCTCTGGCTCATTTTAATTACAGAGAGAGGATGGGGCGAATTTGGTCGTACTGTATATTGAAAGTTAGATGCAAAATTGTAGATCTCCGAAAAAATATTTTGACAGACCGGAGAGCTACAGTGCTACAGTGCCACAGTGCCAGCGCATTAGTACAGTGTAGTACTACATTTCATTTTACTCGTTCATGGACATATTGTTTGCATGAAAATATTGAGAAACTATCCTGTACCAAGAATAATAAAAAGAAATTGCCTCCCAAGGGATCCCAAGAGATCAGACCCCAGGATTTTGGAAGTTAGTCTTTTATTTATTTATTTTTTAATATTAACAATGTTCCTTATCTTCTTGACTCCTAAGATTTACATATAACAAATCCTCGACAAACTGTCAAATGTTATCACGTGAGGCCAGAGATTCAGTTCTAAGAGTGGCTTAAGTGGTCATTCAAGGAGAAATTTAAAGGCCGGAGTCCTTTCATCACTTCTTTTTTTGGGGGGGAAAAGTTTTTTGCAATATATTATTCATTCTTTAAACCTCTAGAATTATACCGGTATGACATACTAAGAAATCGACTTTTTGATTGATTGATTGATTGCTTGTTTGTTAATTGTTTAACGTCCCTCTCGAGAATTTTTCACTCATATGGAGACACCACCACTTGCCAGTGGAGAGCTGTAAAATTGTCCTGTTCTCGGCACTTACGGCCATTGAGCAGTGAGGGATATTTTTGTGCCAGCATCTACTGCGACACGGGTCCTCGGTTTATACGTTCTCGACGTCCCACGAAGGGATTCGAACTCGCGACGTAAGGAACAATCCCTTACTTCGCGACTCTACAGTCGCTCTAACCACTGCGCCACGCTGGCGACTCGACTTTTTGGCGACTTTCTAAATTTCAGGAGCTTCCGAGTGTTTAGGCTTAGTCCCTGCTAGGACACCGTCTTGAACCTTTTGGAGACACCGGTTTGTCCCAAAAGCTCTCGCAATTATAATTCCTCCCCTACCTTGACTCAAAATCCTGGATCCGTGACTGATATAGTCCGAATTCACACCAATTAGATCGGGGGAAACTTTTTTTTAACAATGTTGAAAGAGCAAGATATTCTATGCTAATTAGTCAAAACCTTTGTTTTTTGTAACAGTCCAGATTTTATCGATTAAATGCTGAACATCAGCTTTAATTTTTCATATTTTTAACAAACAACGCAATACAACCTGTCATCCCCAGAGGCAGTCTGTTCGGATTTAACGTCTTCTAGTCGTATCCACGCAGTGTTGAGTGGGGAAAATCAATTATTATATGTATTCAGTTTATATATTCCGATGTTATAAAATTCAAGATTTATTCAATCCTTTTTGTTTTATAAAGCTATAGGCATTTTTTTCTTTTGCCAATAAAATCCTTTTCATTCAATTATTATTCTAATTAAAACATTAACCGCAATGAATATATTACATATAAAATGATGTGTTTGTGAAACATTGATACCGCCTTGTGACAGCTCATGGCTAAGGTTAAAGTTTTTCAATGCATGTCAAACTTCATGGTCAAAATCAAGTGATAAAAATGTAAAAGAAAAACACTTTTCTGTAGGAATATACAGTGTATAGTGAAATATGAAAGCCCAAGAACTAACCGTTCAAAAGTTACGAACATTATTTTTAGTTTTTAAAGTGTGGGTCAAAAACAAAGTCAAGGTAGGAGGGTCAAAATTAATGAAACACGGGGGGGGGGGTTTCACACAAATACACAGGAGAAATATCAAAGCCCTAGAACCATCTGAGGAAATATAAAAACCCTGAAACCAAATGTTAAAAGATATCATCAGAGTTGGCAAGTTTTAATAACTAGAGCAAATAGTAGGTCAACTCCAACGTCAAAAAGGTGAAAAATGCTGATATTCAAAGGAATGAAGGTCTTGTCAAGAAGTACACCTGTGAAATATGAAATTCCTTGTACAAAGATTTCAAAAATTATTGCCAAGGTTTAAGTTTTGAAAAATGGGTCAAACTATGAGGTAAAGTTAACAAAATATGTAATAATAACTTTTTGAAATTTTAGTCAGCATTCTGATAGAGTTTATAAAGTTTATAATCTCTGAAAATAGCGAAATCATGTACAGTTGCGGTCTAGGAAGCAGAAGAAAAAAAAGAACTAGAGCAAAGCTGTTGAAGCAAGAAAGCTTTCATTTTTAACAAAAATGAGTAACGCCCAAAAATGCTTTGAATCCTCTAAAGTTATGGTAATTAATACAAAAATAAGCCATTTTTTTTTATGTTTCCAAGGTTAAATTTGATAAAGTTTTGCAAAAGTGGGTCACACTCCAAGGTCAAAGGGTCAAATATGTTGATATCTAAAGAAAGGCCTTGTCACAAGGTGTACGCAATCATGTGCATTATCAAAGCCATATCTTTGACTTTCATTACTAAAATCAAAACGTCCAGCTTTAGCCGTTTCTGAGCCCTGCAAAAAATTCCTGACTTTTTGAAATTTTAGTTTGCATTCTGATAGAGTTTATAAACGTCTATAACCTCTGAAAATTTGAGCGAATTCGAAAATAATGCGGTTTAGGAAGTAGAAGAAAAAAAAAGCTGCAGACAAAAGAGTTTATGCAATTACTATATCTACCAACAGACTCGTTTAAAGCTATCATTCTGCAATGGTCGATACAATGACATTGTCAGCAATTATAGTCTATCATTACGTCGAGTGCTGACTGACATTTTTCATTCTAATTAACAAACTGTATCCATTACGTGTTTTTTTCGGTTGCAGGATTATAAAGGGCACACGTCTGGTGTGACCAGCTGACAAGGGATACTTACTTCTCCATGGCACCTGATCTTCAACGGTTTTTGAGAACATTGCCGGACAAAGTGACCCTCTAAAAATACTCTGCTCCATCTAAAAATTTTATTTCTGATTTTTTAGTGGTTCAGATCTGGTCTTTTGAGTTAGCACAAAATTAGAAAAAAAATAATAAGAAGTTAAGAAAAACGTTATCTCCTTATTTCATACGGCAATCTAATGAAAACTTTTATCTGTATCTGTATATACTGTATTTTCGAGCCAACTAATGATTTTCCATTATTGTGCCCTATTCTTCAATTCTTAGGAAAATTGGAATAATCCTTTTGGGAATAGGAAAAGATTTGCACTTAAGACTGTACAGAATTTATTTAAAGTAATCTTTATTCTGGTGTATTGATTGTGAGAATTTGCTACTGTTTTTTTACATGCTGTTAGTGTTAGGCCGCGTCCATTGAATGAAATATGTGGAGATAACGAACATTATTCGACTCAAAAGTCCATTAAACATAACAAATTAGGACTGGGCAAACACGGATCTCCAAAACATCAGAGGTGCATGTGATCAGGTGCCGTGTAGAAGTGAGCATGTGTAGAAGAGTGGCTATTTTTGTACTAATGCAAGTTGCTACAAAACCTAACATTTATAATAGGACTGTCTGTTGTATCAGAAGTCCTGGGTTCGATTTCAAAAGCAGGCAAAAACACAGCTCTTTTTCTGATATGAAGAAAGACAAAGAAATACCACAACCTTTAAATCAGCATTGATGCCAGATCAGTAAGAAAGTTCTATAAACGATCATGACAAAATTAAATACGAAGTGGTAAGGTTATATGCTCAGCAAAAGCACCATTTTGCCTATCCCACTCTGGGCACAAAAGACCGTATTCCCCAACCCACTCTGGGCCTCTAGTCACAACACCACAACATTGGAGGTACCGCTTCCCTATCCCACTCTGAGCCTCTAGACACAAAGCATCATCTTTCATATCCCACTTTGGGCTTCCAGACAGTCTATACACAGATTGAAGCACCACTTTCCCTAGCCCATCGGGAACATCCAAATGTCCTCCAAGTTTTTTTTCCTTATAAAATTCGACAAATGTACTTCGGTGACAACCAATTATACACCATTGACTTCCCTGGAGGAAGGTAAATAGGAACGTAGGCCGAGTTTAATGACTTGTTTACAAATGATAATATATTTCAACAAAGAATAATAAAATATATACTGTTGAACTTCACTAATTGTAAAAATCCTTGAATCTAGGACGTAATCGATAATGAAAACAGCTTAATAAATGGATGCGTTTTGTGTTGTGTTTCCCCGTGACAATGGAACATTAGGGAAGGCAGACAGTGAACATTAAGGAGACGGCTCTACCCACTCTGTATTTTTTTCGCTATTTGAAATGCTTTCACAAACAAGTGCGGCAATTCCCTAGAAGGTACTCCTATGAATTAGATTCGTTGGATAAAAGCCAATAACAGCCTAATTTCTAATAAATGACACGTTACTTTGCTGCTTAGCTGACAAAATATGATGGGGGACTGCAGGCAGACAGAACTCAACACCGCATTATTCCTCATCTAATGCATTGTTAGTTAGACGACTAGCTTCCATTTTATAGATTAAAACTATTTAATTATCATGTTTTACATGAGGAAAACTCAAGATATAATTGAGTTTAGTGGTTTGGTTATCATATTAGCATACAATGTACTAGTAAAATCACGTATTTTATTTTTGAGGACGTTCTGAGTCTCTGCAATATTTTTTCTCATTATGGGCACGTTGCTCGGGGGGGGGGGGGGGGCAGCCCCCCCCCACCTTCTTTTTCAAACATAACTTTTACTCTTAAAATGTTCATTGATAGGCTGGTTGCCCCCTCCCCCTTCTTTTGGCTAAAGTAAAGTGATATAAGGGTAATGTAGTGATTGTATGAAGAAAAAAATTGATACTGAAAGAAGTTTGTGTTGAAAAAAGTTGGCCTCTACCCCCCCCCCCCCCCCCTCCACGAAATAGGATTTTCGATTTTATTTATTTATTTATTTTTTGCTTGTAAATTTTCTAAGGTAATTAAATTTGTTTTCTCTGGTTGCCACCCTTCAAAAACGATGCTACGTCACTGCATAAATAATACTGCTCAATTTAACCATTCTTATACTATAGTATATTGAAAACGAAACCTACGGAACCTTTGTAGTCCCTCTTCCATGGCACCCTTGCTCGTCATGATTATGCACTAATTAGATTGTTACTTTGATTTGTTAATATCCAGGCGCAGGTAAGAAGATTTTCAAACAAGAGGCCCGGGGGCCACATTGAGCACATTTTCAGATCAGAATTGAAAAGTTTACTAAGGGGTGGGTGGGGGGAGGTGGCTTGAGTTCTAATACTACTTGAGAATGCCTCCATATCAATTCTGCATATAACTTCTTGAGAAGGTTCTTGAGAAAAAGATTTTTATAAGTTTTTTTTAAACATTTTGTTTGTATATATTACTTTGTAATAATTTGAATTTGAATTTGACTCCCCATCATTCCCCCCCCCCAAGGGTACTTTTAAATCTTCAATACATGAGGATTCTTACATGTCCTTATGACTTAACATAGCTTTTCTGTTATTGAGATTTTTCCCTTTATTTTCCTATGTAAAACTTTGATCCACCATTGAGACACTGGCTTCCCTACCCTTGGAGGTTACGATTTGAACAAATTTAATTCCACACTACCTGAGGATGCTTCCATATAAATACCACTAATCATGACTTCGCTATTCTTTAGAAAAAGATTTTTTTAAATATATTTTAATGTAAAACTTGGATCCCCCATTGTGGCCCCACCCTATCCCTGGGGGTTATGATTTGAACAAACTAGAATCTACAGTATCGGAGGATGCTTCCATAAAAATATCACTAATCATGGCTTTGCAGTACTTGTGAAGAAAATTTTAAAGATTTCCTAATATATTCCTATGTAAAACTTTGATCGGCCATTGTGTCCCCACCCTACCCCCGGGGGCCATGATTTGAACAAACTTGAATGTACACTACCTGAGGATGATTCAACATGAGTTTCACCTTTCCTGACCCAATGGTTATTGAGAAGAAAAGTTTTAAAGATTTTTCCTATATATTCCTATGTAAAACTTTGATCAGCCATGTGGCCCCACCCAACCCCATGATTTGAACAAACTTGAATGTACACTACCTGAGGATGATTCAACATGAGTTTCATCTTTCCTGTCCCAATGGTTCTTAAGAAGAAGAGTTTTAAAGATTTTTCCTATATATTCCTATGTAAAACTTTGATCGGCCATAATGTGGCCCCATCCTATCCCCGGGGGTCATGATTTGAACAAACTTGAATTTTTTTTGAAATGCCATTAATTTTTCATTAATTCATAATTATCTCCCCTTGGAAGAGGGCGTGGCCCTTCATTTGAACAAACTCGAATCCCCTTTGCCCAAGAATACTTTATAGCAAGTTTGGTTGAAATCGGTCCAGTGGTTCTTGAGAAGAAGATGAAAATGTGAAAAATTTACGACAACGACGACGACATCGACAACGCCAACGACGACGACGACAGACAACGGACAAATTTTGATCAGAAAAGTTCACTTGAGCCTTCGGCTCAGGTGAGCTAAAAAGTAATTAATTTTCAATAACTTTTATTCAACAATCGTTAAAGCCCCGTTCTTATACATCAGAATTCCTGAGACTATGAATTTCACAATTTAGCTGGCTCAACATTATTATATACATCTTTTTTGCTAAATGCTAAAAGACATAGAAGAATTTTTTTAATTACAAGTATGTATTTCACTATATGATCAAAAGAGCACCAAAAGTCAAGAACCCCTGATGCATAGTCCAAGAATTTCACAATTTGCCAAATTTGGCTGAAATTAGTACAGCAGTTCTCGAGAGAAAAAAAATGAAAATGTTCAAATATTAATACACGTCGCACGTCGGACGACAACGGACAAAAAGAAATACAATGTAGCAATAGGTCTTTAATGTTAAGGAGAAGGTGTGTCTGCTCTTTTATAATAATTTTAGAATTAACTTTCCAAATAAAATGTGAAAAAACAGCAAATCTTTAGCTCACCTGAGCTGAAAGCTCAAATGACCTTTTCTGATCACTCGTTGTCAGTCGTCCGCCTGTTTACAAACCTGTCACAAATTTAAACTTCTCAAGAATCACTGGGCCAATTTTAACCTAAGTTGGTACAAAGCATCCCTGGGTGAAGGAAAGTTAAAATGTTGTACAAAACCCGTACAAGGGTAAATAAGAAAAAACAAAATTAGTGTGGGTTCATTAAACATTTATTCATAAAAACATTGGGACAGAAAAACTGAAACTTATGTGGGAGCATCCCGGGGTAATGTAGATTCTAAATTGTTAAAATCATGATCCCGGGAGAAGGGCGGGGCCACAAGAGGCAATCAAATTACATTGAAATATTTAAGAAAAAATCTTTAAAAATCTTCTTCTCAAGAACCACTCGGCCAGAAAATCTGAAACTTATGTTGAAGCATCCTGAGGTAGTGTAGATTCTAAATTGTTCAAATCATGACCCCGGGGGATAGGGCGGGGCCGCAACTGGTATTTCAAGGTATTTACACGTACATGTATTACAAGTAACTCAGGTTGGTGTTGTGGCCTATGGGCTTCTTGTTTTAATTACCCCATCCTGTCTCAAAAAAGAAAGATATACGTCTTTTTATAGTGATCTACAGATATAATTGTGATGGACTAGCAATGAAAGCTCACAGGACTTGCTACAGTCAAATCCCGGTAACCCTGATGCTCTACAGAGCGGACCATGAACTCTTAAAGACAAAATTCACGTTACTTATTTCAAGATAACATAATAGGATAAGTCTGTCATCTGGCAAGCATTTCATGTAACTTTAATATCACAACTGTATCGAATGTAAATCAATTACCCCATTTCCTTCCTGGTAATAATGATTTTAAATGTAATTCAGTGATAGACATGGGCTACCAAGTGTTTCCAAACTTTAACTTCATAATCATTTGAACTATATTAAAAACAGAACTGTCTGTAACATATAAATGTTACTGATGCCGTTAGATTTCCATTACAGTTAAATTAAATTTACGACTGTACAATTTATGATAGTCGTAAAAACATGAACCAATAGAATCCGATATTTGGCGTCAACAGATCAAGTCTCCTGGGACATTTTATCCTGTGGATTTGTAGAGCAACACGTAATAGATCACAGCATATAATCTAATATCTGTCTAAACGTATTCAGCACCATGAGATTCGGATGATCTTCTCTTGTAGTTTTACGGCCCAGGGAGATGCTCATCTCTTGACAAGACTCATATTAGGGACTATGGATCAATAACTGCTCCTGACTGTCTTAGAGCAATATAGGCAATTGGACTTTGATTTATATGTATTTATGCAGTTAAGGATATTTCAGAATATAAATGGCGATGGTCGGATCAAATTATTGAAATTATAACTGATGAAATATGCTTAGCCAAAATCATTTGAACTATGTTATAAAAAAGTTTTAACTGCCTGCGGAGTTAACAATTTAAATAAAAATATTCAACATCATATCCGGCGATTTAATATTAAACAAAGATTTATAAATGTTTAGGAAAAAGCACAATAATCGTAAAATTCAATTTATAAATAATGGGGTAAATATTTTCATCCAATCCTGATTGACAAACTCTGATATAACTGAAGTGCGGAGAAAATTTGTTGAAGTGTTAGGCATAGTCTAAAACAAAGACCGCGTTGTAAATCAACAATTTTACTTTCTCTTTTTAAAACAGGATCTGCTGTATTAATTTGAAATGAAGTGTATATTTAAACATTTCCTATGGATGTTTGTCAAAAATATGATGAAATATTGATTTCTTAAAAGCAAAGAATATAATCTAATATAGAGCGCGTTTTACAATGTGCCAAAACGTATTCAACACCAAAACAAAGAGATTGAAAGAGAAGAAATGTAGTGGTGGATCTTGCAGGAGGTTTTACATCCCTAAGAGAGAGAGGAGCCCCATCATCTTATATATTTGTTGCGTTCATATTAAGGTAAAACTATAGCTAAGTTTAAACTTTAGTTTTGTACATTTAATGTCTTAAACAGCAAGTTGTACCAAACTGATAGACGCAGAGGCTGGACTTTGTTTATATTTATATGTAATATTGTACATGCATTATGCAATCGGCATTGGCATGCATTTTGTTTTTCATGTCACGAATATACAGATACACATAAGAATTTTTTTTTTAAAAACAGCAAATTTCAGTTTCTGAAATTATAAAAGTTATATAAATTGGTTTAAGCCGATTTCTAGGAGAAAATTATTTCTTAAATTAATGGAAGTTTTCGCGGTTTATAGGTAGATTCTGCAAATGAATATAGAAAGACTGTCTATAAATATGCTGAGAATAATAATGCTGAGAGTAATAAGGTTTACTTATGAGTAACATGAGCAAATAGATCAGCTTCATATTTTTTTTTTTACAAGGAAAGGACTACATGCGCTCAATATTTTTTTTGAAATACCATACATTGTAAATGATACTTTAACGAATTAATCTTATAGGGTCCACATTTTGAATATAAAGGTACATGCTCGATTTTTTACATGTGTTCTTGTGCTTTGATGTCCTTTGGGACACTGAGATTTATTAATCAATTATAAGATAGTTATGTCGGCTTACCTGTCCTTTTCATTCGTTCATCCAATGACACACTGTAATAAACAGAAGTTTGGCCACACTGACAATACACCGTATCGCACTCGTTTGGTGAATACCGTCGGAAGCACGCAAAGTCCTGTAAAAATCCTTATTGAAACACCCGCTAAAACCTGGTGAAGAAATATCCGTGGACCTGTATCGAATGGAGAGGTTCCTCAGCCTTGGCGACCATCACGCCGTGAGAGCACTGTTAGTTGCCGATCTATCGATCTGAAGTTCCAGGCTGCCAGACTCGTGGTACTTGGAGGACCGTCTAAGACATCGCTATATGTCACGTTTTCTGATTTATGGTCCACTACTACTGATGACATGTGCGTGATGGCAATCAACGCCAGGATCGTCTCTCTGTTTTCTTTTATTACAGTTTATTAATTTGCTTTAAACGATTGCTTTCAAGAGTGTTTCTCGGTCATTGGGAGCTCTATAAATCTGGTGATGTTGTCAACATGTGCTAGGGAACAGATAAAATAGTTCATCGGATTAATTTATTTCATTTTCATTGCTATTGTCAGCTGCTACCTATTACGAACATATCTGCAGCACAATGACATGATAGACATAATGAAACCATTAACATTATTTTTACTCAATCGTTTCCTGTCTGCAGCTGAGGTTCAATACGTACCTTATTCACTTTAATTTAAACATTACGATTAAAAAATTGACTGAGATGAAACATATTGAGAGAACGAACATTATTCAAGATCAAAAGTCCATAAAACATTACAAAATAGGAGGAGCAAACAAGGACCTCAAAAACATCAGAGGTGGGATCAGGTACCATGAAGGGTTGAGCACCCCCTGCCGACCGATCAAACCCGCCATATGCTCCTTGCCATGATCGGGAAATAACGGGAAAATTCGCCGTCAATTCAGTGTACAGTGTATAAATAATGGACTAGCAATAAGTCTTATGAAAAACATCAGTCAGCATTTTGAGCTATACCGTAGAATCTTTATACCTAAGAGTTGAAAGTTTTTCACGGCATGCCTCCCCCTTATAGATCCTCGTTTTATTTTTCAGACGATTTCTAAGGAAGCCTTTTACAATGAAATTTCAAGCTACGATTTCCTATGGCCTAAAGATAAACAAAGATTCTGGGGTTAAAAGTGGCTATTAGATTCATACATTCTGTTTGTGTAACGTTTTCGTTTGATATAGGCCCTTGAGTTTTTGAAATGAAGCTTTCCGTAGCTTTAATAGCTATAGACCCTCTATGACTTTGAAATCAAAATATCAAGGTCAGAACATCATACATTCTGTCAGCGTAACACTTGCCCCATACTGCAGTATTTATATAAAAAAAAAAGGCCTTGAAGTTTTGCAATAAAATTGTATATCGCCATTCTCTAGTTATGGTTTTAGATTTGATGAGATTTAAAGGTCAAGGGTCAAGGACAGAAGAGGTTTATTGATAGAAAATCTTGTATCATAACGTATTTGTTAGTTACCTGTTCTTGTTTAAAAATTTATATTTCTAGGAATTACTTTTACGTTCAGAGGTATAGTTGTGAGACGTAAATATTATTTTTAATAGCCCCCGCTAGTTGTATAGTTTTAGTTGTGACTTTGTTATTAACGTCTTTAGACGGTAATATAATGGAGAAAAAAAATGTCAGTTTATAACGGACAATTAATTAGAGCCTATTACAATTCTAAGATTGTTGGAAGACCTGACCTCAAGACGATAAACTGATTGGTCCCCAAAGATTGCATGCATGTTGACAATGAGAAACTTCAGCTTTGATACCAACTCTAGAGTACCGATCGCTAAAAGAATCTTACGCTACAAAGATACTCCAGCATCTTCTTAAAGGTACTTGGACACAGATTTGAAGTTAATTTTTTCTGTATAATATCATGAATTATATATTTTAAAAGCATTTCACACAAAAATTAATTAAAAATCTTTTTTTCATTTCAAAGTTATTAAAACTTCAATTTTTTTGGCGGGTTTGATTGACACATCCTTGCACCTTCACAAATTTTAACTTTATTCTTAATCCTTCGGTAAAGTGGCAGTCTTTTTGTTTATTAATGAGAAATATTAAAACTTTAATCCAGAAAAATAATTTTTTTCAGAGTAGAAATGTTACAAAGCAAAATTCCTTCACAAGTATTGTCATTCCGAACGAAATCTTGTGTGCAAATCGATCACACTCGTGTTATGTACACAGTTTTTGTAAACAGGGCAGGAGCTGTTATTGTTGATTGTTTACGATTCACCGGGTGCGTTCAGCCGTCAAAGTCTGCTCACCACAACTGCACGGACTGAGAATATATTGTGTGTTTGTTTTGCTTTCGAACATGTCTACTTTGAATTTTCTGGATTATAGTATTAATATTTTTCATTTATACACAACAAGATTGCCACTTTCCCTAAGGATTAAGAGTTAACTTAAAATTTGTGAAAGTGCAAGGATGTGTCAATCAAACCCGCCCAAAAATTTAAAGTTTTAATAACTTTTAAAATAAATAAGATTTTTAATTAATTTTTGTGTGAAATGCTATTAAAATATATAAGTCGTAATATTATACAGAAAAAATTACCCCCAAATCTGTGTCCAAGTACCTTTAATTTATTAACAAAGTCAGCAGTCTTTATTTATTTTTGACATGTCAGAATTTTCAGTCTATAAAGTCTCTGACAAGACTGTGTCTTATCTGTAACCTTAACTGTTTACTATTACAATAAGATAGAGGGAGCGGCACTTTAGACTTGAATTTTCGCAGCATTGTCAACACTAGTAAATAAGACATGATTATCATAGATATTAAAGGTACTTGGACACAGATTTGAAGTTAATATTTTCTGTATAATATCATGAATTATATATTTTAATAGCATTTCACACAAACATTAATTAAAAATGTTATTTCATTTAAAAGTTATTTAAACTTAAATTTTTTGGCGGGTTTGATTGACATATCCTTGCACCTTCACAAAATTTAACTTTTTTCTTAATCCTTAGGAAAAGTGGCAATTTTGTTGTGTATTAATGAGAAATATTAAAACTTAAATCCAAAAAAATAATTCTGTTCAGAGTAGAAATGTTAAAAAGCAAAACTCCTTCACAAGTATCATCACTCCGTTGTGTACAGAGTTTAGCAAATCGAGCGCACTCGTGTTATGTACACAGTTTTTGTAAACAGGGCACAAAATCTGTTATTGTTTGATGTTTACGATTCACCGGGTGTGTTCAATCGCCAAAGTCTGCTCACCACAACTGCACGGACTGAGAATATATTGTGTGTTTGTTTTGCTTTCGAACATGTCTACTTTGAATTTTCTGGATTATAGTATTAATATTTTTCATTAATACATAACAAGATTGCCACTTTTCCTAAGGATTAAGAATAAAGTTAAAATTTGCGAAAGTGCAAGATGTGTCAATCAAACCCGCCAAAAAAATTAAAATTTTAATAACTTTTAAATGAAATAAGATTTTTAATTAGTTTTTGTGTGAAATGCTATTAAAATATATAAGTCGTAATATTATAGAGAAAATATTAACTTCAAATCTGTGTCTGGGCAAGTACCTTCAAGTTAAAGTACAATTTGTATATTTGTTTTATTAAAATCAGACCAAAACGGAGGAGGATTGGGCGTTGAAAACGAATTCTAATATAATATCTTTTAAGTCAAGCATTGAAACAGTGTTCATCTAAACCCAATCAAGATCCAAAATATAGAAGTTACTCAGTGTTACTGTTTGAATCTGAGAGGTCCATGAACTTGTGTAGCTTTTAATAGGAAAACATTAAAACTTTTAAAACAATTTCACAATTTTTGTAACCATTGAGACATCAGTTTATAGATAACTTAAATTGAATAATTTGTTTTAAAAACCTTGCGTTTATCAAATATCAAACTTATTACGGAAAAAAAAAGATAAACTCGAATTTATTATGGTACGAGCTGTCTATTGCATGTTACACCGGAAGAAGATTGGAAAGTGATGGATGGCAAAAAAAAAGGACGATGGCAACGAAAAAGGAATTTGAAAAGCTAATGAAAACCTGTTTGTCAACAGAAGAACAGACGGCTTACAACTCTCTGATTGTTTTAAAGAAACGTGCAAACGACAGGCATAACCATTTGTTGCTGATACAGTGCAGAATAGTACCAGTTTTCTTTCAACTCTTGGAATCGGTAGAAGTGAAAAACTTGTCAGACCGTCGTCGGAAAACGATAGATCTCTTATTTAGCATTCTTGGAGACTTATGTAATTTGCAGGAATGTCGTGATGAAGTAATATTTGATTTATTTTTTATTTATTTTTTTCTATTTCTTAGGGAAATGGCCATTACATTATCAAACATTGTTATTGTCCTTGAATACAAATTTTACCATACTTTCGTGTGTGAAAGGCTATGAAGGACAGATGTATTTGATTTGATAAATAATATTTTATTTAGAACAATACAAAGTTGTAAACAATTACTCCACAATTATTAAGGGGAAAAGGTATATAAATAAAATAATAAAACTATCTATCATTACAGTAGAACTCGGTTATGATAATCAAAGTCTCATAATGTGTTATATCCATATGTGGAATTCATTAAATTTATATAGCTGGGGATCCAACATAACTTTGCTATATCAGTGAATTCACAATACAGTATAATCTAGATCAACTGCCCTGGGCGCTTTGAAAATTGTGAGAAGTGGGCGCTTATTTACGTATTCTCATATTAATATTTAATATCATATTTTAATTGCAAGATATCTTTGAAGAAAAAAATAAACTCAAAGACCCACCAAAAGATTGTCTGACTTTCCTTCAAGTTAAGATGATCTACCCAAATTACACTAAATGATTCATTTTCCACCAAGAAATTAGAGAATAAACAAGGAGAACAAAATTTATAGGTAACTTTCACTTTCAGAAATGCATAATGATTAGGTCACTCTAAAAATCTGCCACTTGCACAGAAGCTTTACATACAAGTTACCTAATAACCAAGTTTCATTTTCAATTTTTTCAAATTATGATGGACTTAGATATGATTCTAGATGTTTTTAATCACTGTACAGGGGGCCCTTATTTCCTGACAATTGAAAAAGACTCAAGGGCGCTTATAGGGGCAGGAGCCATTGATAGAGATTATATGATATCCATGTTCGTACCAAACAAGTTTTACTTTAAAAGCTATATTACTCAAGATATAAAATTGAAGTGATCAAATTAACATTTACAGAAATGTAGAAAATTTAAGCAAAATAGCTCAATCAAGAGGTTGTGCTAAACCAGGTCTGATGCTTTATAATTTATCCATTCTATTTTATATTTTCAGGTTTACAAGCATATGTATGGACTGGAATCCCTTGGTATGAAATAGATTATGAAATTACTATGCTATTAGACCTCAGATTATTACTTATTCTGCATAGAGTACTGTAAATTTAAATATCTTTTTCTACATACATGTATATATGATGTATATAATTGTTTCATTGAATGTTTTGGCAGTGCTTTTCTTTTGTGAATGTGAACATGAAAGTATACAGAACAGGAGTTGTAGAACTTTGGCCAATCTGGCTAAGCATCCTGGTCTTTGTGAGAACATTCATAGGACAGACTTCATTGAGACACTTGTTACCAGAATGGAAACTACTGAGAATGTTCACCACCAACAAACATACTGCAGGGCCATCAGGTAGGGGAGAAAAACCAAGATCATACATACGCATCTGTGTATATTTTCCTGTTGAAAAACCAAGTTCATCTGTTTCCTTACATACGCATCTGTGTATATTTTCCTGTTGATTGCAATTAAGTTATGGTGTAATCTGACTCTCTGGATCACCACACTGTAGTTTTATAAATCCATATCACCCCTATCTGAAACTGACGACAAAGTACACAGTAAACGTGACATTTTTTCTTGCTTATCAAAAGTAAAAAAATGTTTTGTTAAATAGATAAAAATTGTATAATTAAATGATCCTAAAAGTTCTCTTTTATCATATTCAGAATATAATAGGGGATATAAAATAAATTTATCATTATAACAGTAACTTTATCTAAAGAGCTGTATCATGTCTCATTGACAGATTCAGGTCACCAGATCAAACTCAATATATTGTGTTTTGTTTTGATCCAATGAACTGCTTCCGTCAACTTTGTCTAATACAGCTTTTTGGATAAAAAAAAATGTTATAATTATGAAAATATATCTTTAAAAATGTATAGGTATAATGTATAACTTTTTTATGGCTGTACATTTTACAGATTACTGGGGAAAACACAACACCAGAAAGATAGAATTTTGTCACACAATGCAGTGTATCAAGTGTGTAAACTGATTGAATGTGCTGATGCTTCTGTTAGGAAGGAGGTGTGTGAGGTGATAGAGGACTATGCACTTAATAGGTGGGTTACTAATACTGATAGATGATAAAGAACTATGCACTTAATAGGTGGGTTACTAATACATGTACTGGTAGAAGATAGAGGACTGTGCACTTAATATGTTGGTGACTAATACTGATAGATGATAAAGGACTATGCACTTATCGCAAATCTCGTTCGAAAGTATTACACTGTGGCCGAAATAGCATTGCCTTGAGTGTTGACACTATTGGATTTGACAATAATAGGTGGTAGGGATGTGCGGTTTTATCGGTATACTGGTATATCCCTTTTTTTTGTTGAGTGATACGTATCGTGATACCGAGACCTAAATACCGGTCTTTAGGTACATTTTATAAAGTTCAGAAATTATTCATTTATTTGTTCAATCTTTCAAATTACAATTAAAGAAAGTATAAAAAATGCTGTAAAAGGTGAAAAGAATGACATCTTAGAACCATTTCAAGCTTAGTTTGGATTAGCTACATTTTATTTACATTGGTTAAAAATTTCAAAAATGTGAAATTTTAGTTCCACCTCTTTGCAGGATGAGACAATGTAATTTTATAATTATTCGATAAAATGGCATTTGGCTATCTCATTTATATTTTAAAAAAGCTAATTATGTAAAAACACGCTTTTGAAAGTAAAAATGGTTCTATCGAGTATGAGTTTTATTTACATAAAAATTTCAAAAATGTGAAATTTTGTTTGTCTAGCATATTTTTAAGAAAAATAATGGCTATTCATTAAAAATCATTGTAAAAACTGCTTGTAAAAATATCATGATATTATCGTGATATATCGCAATACGAAATTTTTAGCGATACCCACCCCTAATAGGTGGGTTACTAATACTGATAGATGATAGAGGACTATGCACTTAATAGGTGAGTTTACTAATACTGATAGATGATAAAGGAATATGCACTTAATAGGTGGGTTACTAATACTGATTGATGATACAGTACTGTGAGCTTAATTATTGGGTTACCAGTACTGATTGATGATAGGTGACTGTAGTTTAATTACCAATGTTGACAGAGGACTTCTGTAAAATCACATATTTTCTTGGGGTCAGATTTTTGTGGTTTGAGGAATACTCATGGTTTGTTGGAATTTGAATTTGATAGTGAATTGAAATTATTGAGTATTTATGTATTAACCTACTGTAAATCACTTTTTATTCACAAGAACTTTATTTTAGCGCAATTACGTGAGACGGCGAAAATTTCATTCTCGCGTATAATAGAATTCTGTATGAATATATAGAGAAATGACCACAATTCGTGAAAATTTTGTCTTGCACATAAAGAGTCAATGACTATCTTGCGAAAATAAGGTGTTGCGAAAATTAACTGATCTACACTTTTACATTTCATGATAGACATGAATTTATGGGTCTATTCATACTTCAAAAACAACAAAAATTAAACCCTCAAGAAAATTTATGATTTCACAGTATACTGCACAGTTATCAAATATGAATGAGGACTAATATTATGCAGAGAAAAATGTACATGGTGCTGATGGCTGCTGATATAGTGTCAAATAGAGGCATTTTATTAGATATGTGAAATAGGATACAAGTCTGTTTTGTTTTGTGATGGTCAGACAGGTTTGGTTGCCAATAGCCTGATAGCTCATTTGGAAAAGCACGTGAATAGAGATTTAAGGAATGGATTTCTGAATACAAACCTAACAGATGAAAGATTTTTTGACATATTTACTTATAATTTGATCCTTAACCGTAAAAATGAATATTTATAATTGTCAGTCTTGTTTGTCACACATTTTAAATACAAAAGTTTTTGATATTGTTTTCCCTTTCAGACCCTCCTGTGAATTTGCGACACAACTAATCAGATCCGGGGCTTTCAAGGTCATTGTGTCCAGGCTTGATGACAAGGGTGACAATTCAACATTTTCACTGCTCTGCAAACTCAATCAAATCTCCAACATCAGGCCGGAATTCGGATCAACAGGGGGTTTACAATCATTCATTGAAATGTTCCATCAAGTCACTGATCTGTCTGTACAGTTGACTGTCTTAAATATAGTGTGTTTGTGCTGTAAGGAGTCAGTCAATAGAGTGAAGGTGAGGAATCTAGGTGGCCTTAAAATCTTATGTGAAACACTAAAGAACAAAGATTACCATAAAATTCACGACAGAATCATCAGTGCCCTGCAGTGTTTTGTTTTTGATGAGGCTGGTCTCAACGTGCTGTTGGAAAATGATCTAGTTTCTATTCTCATCCTTCACCTACAGAGAGTGGCAGAATTTGAGTCCACAACAGTTTGTTTGTATGATTATTTCATGGAGGAGGAATCTACCTCTCCTAACACAACTTTTGAACCTGGCATGTTTGAAAGATTCTATGTACATTTGGCCCAGAGTCAGGAATCTGACAGTCATGAAAAAGACACAGGTTCAAACAAAAACGTTTTCAGCATTGACAGTCCTACATATGAACCCAGATCCGACTGGAACCTGGAGGAATATCAGTCAGGGGCCAGGTGTAAGGAAACCTTTGAGTATACAGAGACCCCCTCATCCTCCCCGGCTTCATTGAGTCCCCTCAGTACCGTGTCATTTTACTCACCGAGTCTGTCCCCTGCTTCTGACTACAGTCCCCCATCTAGCCCTAGTTGTGGGGGCTCCTCATCAGTAAATAGTGATCCAAATTACCCCTTTGTTTGTAGTATATCTTACAAAACTGACTCCTCTAGTCCAGGGGGATATTCTCCGGAGAAAGAAGAAGAAGAGTCTTTTTTAGGACCAGATGTATACTCAGAATCTGAGGATGAAGAAAACACTGACACTACTGAGAAATGTAAAGAAGGGAAGCTAAAAGAAAGTGGAACAAGTGAGCAAGTGAACATTCCCAGAATCAGTTTATTCAGAAATAAGCGGGAAGCTGCGGACATGTCAGAAGATGAAGAAGTTGAGCCAACAACAAAAAGGACAAAAACTGGTGTGACAAGTCCGGTTACAGCAAAGAGAAGAAGACAAGAGGCCTCCAGTACAGAGCAGCACATTATGATCATTTTGTCGAGGATTTCACAGATGTACAATCCAAGTAAACACTTAGTTAATCTAGAGACAATCTGCTGCTGTCTGGATTACTTAGCATTAGTTGACAAACCAGAGAAAAGAATGGCTAGGACCCTGTGTCGAATTATTGGAAATCCACTCTGTTTGAATTCCTTGTTACAAATTCACATGCCTTTACTTATATATCACAAACTTTTAAGGCATTATGGAAAATCTTACAGAGACAAAATCCTGAAATCGTTCTTAAAGTCAAAACATGAATGTCTAAAAACCCAGGAATGGAGTAAGATTAGAAGCCGGTCTAGTAGTATAGATTCCACATCTTCACAGTTATCTTTCCTTGACCTTGAAGATCCATGGTCATTAGCATCTACAAGTAAGAGTCCAGAAAACTTAAAAAATTCTGACAAAGAGTCAAAGAAGTCAGCTTCTACTGAGGATAAATCTTCAGAGGAGGAAAGCCTATCTTTCCCATTCAGGGCAGGACTTATTCTGCTCCAGGATGTCTCCACTCAGATGGACGGCCCATACGGGCGAGGTGAGGTGGCCCACTGGCTCCACAGGACAGATCCCCAGGATAAAGACTTTGCCATCTTCTCCCTTCTCTTTGCTCTGTGGTAAGTCAACCATAAACTTTCCAAAAAACAACATGTCTAGTTTGAGGTCTGTGCATACGTCATCATAACTAGTTAAGATTTATTTCGGGTGTCTGTGGAACAATCGACTTATAAAATCTTATGAAATTTTTTTAGACAGTATTTATGAGCAAAACTCCAAAGTCAGATGTTCTTACCAAAGTCTGATGGCTTGACATAACATCTAATGATGCTGGATACAAACGATATGTTAAAGATATCGCAATCATTCAGTGTTAGTCACAACTTCATTCTTTGGCTTTCAAAATCCAACAAATAATGGTTGTTATATTAACACTATTTGATAGATCTGAGTTAGTTTTGCACCCACACTACAGGTGAGGGCTAGTTCTTGCACATTGACTGATAAGGGTTTTTCTTGCAATAACCCAAGATAGGTTAAATCTCACACAATAACAGACTGAATAGAGTTAGGGTTAGTTTAGCAAACTTTTGAGAGATTTCTCAGCCATACCAGAGTTTAATCTGTGTGATTAGTTAGAGTTGGTCTCTCACCCAGTCCAGAATTTAGGGCTAATGTATATGTGATTGCATATTGATTCATTTGTCCTATTTAAAACCATTGGTCTTTGGAAAGGCACCAATGTAAGACTCTTCTGAACTATTAACAATTGTGCTTTTCTGTATAAAAAAACCCCAGACTTTTATGACTGCACATCTGCCATCTGACTGACATGTCAAACCATTAGAGTTTTGTGCAGTCCATTGGACATTGGAGTTTCATCAACTTTGGAGTCCTACAATATGTACATATTCTTGACAATGAATTGGCAGTTTGTTATATATGCCTTAATGCCTACCAGTACCTTGATTATTTTCAGGAATACTGGAATGACCAAATACTACTTCATCAAACAGAACTTCATGGAAGCCATCTTCAAACACATAACTAGTGACACAAGTCTACCTCCTAAGAGAGCAGTGATTGAGGCCCTGTGTTTTGTAGGACATATCCTGTTTATATCTCACTCAGACTCAAGTAATAATGGAGTCAAACTTGCCTTCAATGTCATACAAAGCACCGGTCTGACTGAGGGATCGGGATGCAGGTATGAAAGTGTTCAGTGCAAAGATGTTTCATTCCGTGTTCAAAGCTCTGTTCTGTCAGGGAACAGGGAAATACTAATCAAAAGTTCCGACCTTTTCCAAGCCATGTTGGAGGGTCATTATTCTGAATCCAGAGAACAGGAAGTTGTTCTGTCTAACACCACTCCATTTGCTGTGAACTACATACTACATTATCTACATGGTTGTGATATGTCATGTGGAATTCTGGGAAGCATAACAAACTGTGATAAATCTGACAAATTACTGTGTGATATTCTGGATACTGTTGTATTAGGTCATCGATACATGTTAACAAATCTAGTCAACTTTCTGTTAATTTTGCTAGAACACAATATCTCTTCAGAAAATGCTTGCCATGTTTTTCACTTTGCCTTGACCTATGACCTCCATGAACTTGCCGTGACAAGTGTGAAGTCGACATTCTCCACACCTTGTGTAGCTGAGAGAGTGAAAGGTTTTCAAAACTTCCTAGCAGGACCAGATGCTGATCATTTCATCAGCGTCTTGTTTGATCTTCTGTTGGAGAGAACATTTTAATGAACAGTCGTATAAAGGATCAAACTATGAAGTTAATACAATGAATTTTTAGCTCACCTGAGCCGAAGGCTCAAGTGAGCTTTTCTGATCAAAATTTTTCCGTCATCTGTCGTCGTCGTTGTCGTCGGCGTAAACTTTTCACATTTCCATCTTCTTCTCAAGAACCACTGGGCCAATTTCAACCAAACTTGCCACAAAGTATCCCTAGGTAAAGGGGATTCAAGTTTGTTCAAATGAAGGGCCAAGCCCTTTTCCAAGGGGAGATAATTATGAATTAATGAAAAATTGATGGCATTTTTCAAAAATCTTCTTCTCAAGAACCACTGGGCTAGGAAAGATGAAACTCATGTGGAATCATCCTCAGGTAGTGTACATTAAAATTTGTCCAAATCATGACCCCCGGGGGTAGGGTGGGGCCACAATGGCCGATCAAAGTTTTACATAGGAGTATATAGGGAAAATCTTTAAAAATCTTCTTCTCAGGAACCACTGGGCCAGGAAAGATGAAACTCATATGAAAGCATCCTCATGTAGTGTAGATTCAAGTTTGTTCAAATCATGACCCCCGGGGGTAGGGTGGGGCCACAATGGCCGATCAAAGTTTTACATAGGAATATATAGGGAAAATGTTTAAAAATCTTCTTCTCAAGAACCACTGGGCCAGGAAAGATGAAACTCATGTGAAATCATCCTCAGGTAGTGTAGATTCAAGATTGTTCAAATCATGACCCCAGGGGATTGGGGGGGGGCAAAATGGCAGATCAAAGTTCTACACAGGACTAGATAGGAAAATCTTTTAAAATCGTCTTCTCAAGTATTTCAAAGCCATGATTAGTGATATTTATGTGGAATCATCCTCAGGTAGTGTAGTTTCTAGTTTGGTCAAATCATAACCCCCAGGGATAGGGTGGGCCACAATGGGGGATCCAAGTTTTACATTAAAATATATATTTAAAAAATCTTCTCAAGAATAGCAAAGCCATTATTAGTAATACTAGTATTTATATGGAAGCATTTTCTGTTAGTGTAGAATTAAATTTGTTCAAATCATAACCACCAAGGGTAGGGTGGGGCCACAATGGTGGATCAAAGTTTTACACAGAAAAATAAAGGAAAAAATTCAAGAACAGAAAAGCTATGTTTAGTCATATTGACATTTAAGCATCCTAATGTATTGAAGATTTAAATTTATTCAAATCATGGCCCTTTGGGGTAGGGAGGGAAACATGGGGAATCAAATTCAAATTATTATGAAGTTATATATAGGAAGAAAATGTTTAAAAAAATCTTTTTATCAAGAACAGCAAAGTCATATGCTGTAGTAATATGAAGGCAATCTCAAGTAGTATTAAAATTCAAGCCCCCCCCCCCCCTTCAGTGAATCTTTCAGTTCTGATCTGATTTGTGATTTTTCCTAGCCGATTTGCTCAGGTGAGCGATGTGGCCCCTGGGCCTCTTGTTTAATGTTTAATCATTCAATACATGTAGACATGTACATGTTATAAAGCTTAAAGTGAATGACCCGAGAATAGGAAACGAAAAACATACTTACATGTAATTTTTTGTTTATGATAGAATTTTGTTTAATGAAAGTTATAAAATGATGATTTACATAATATTAATTAAAATCTTATTGATTTACTCAGTGTTTGATACACTTTTTACCTTATTCACACTACATGTATATCATTTCTGTCCAGTCAGGAAACTATAAAACTAGTATAGTATATATGTCGAATCCATATGAAGATTGGTTTTAAGGTCAGACGAGACGTTCCTCAAAATCCGTTTTGTATATCTTCGTAATGTATGAAAAATATTCAAAATTTTAGTAACATTCTGATTTCTAAACCAGTTTTTAAACCTCTTTTAAAAATCCGAACACTTTTACATATGAAATTGGAAAATTATTTTTCTTCCCCAAAGGATTATATAAGAAAAACTACCCCTGGTATCTTGCAGAAATGCCTGGTAAGGTACCTCAATTTTTTGTGAGTAAACATGTTTAAGTAGCAATACTTCAATGACAAACTCTTAGAAAAATTTATCTATTATTAAGGAACGTCTCGTCTGTCCTTAAGCCTCAAAGTCGGGCTTTTTCTCGCATCAAAAATCACATTTTTCAAGTTCTTTTCGATGATGTCCCACTGTCTTACTGAGGTTCTACTTTCTGAAATGTTATTGTGTCCTCTGGCATATCGCTGGCTTACTACTCGTTTCGTCCAATATATGATTATTTATTTTTAATATCAGATAGCATTCTCCTGATGACGAAGGTAATCTTATAATTTTTTTTTAATTTGCTGCTCACATTTTTGCAGTTGTGGGGGACATGTCACAGAAAATTTTACATTTTTGTCAAAACTTAAGAGTATTGCATCAGAAATCTAAATGCCGGATATTTTATTGAAAGAGAAAAACTTGTTGAATAATAATCATACGAACACGTTTAAGTACCTACAATATTTTTTTTAAGTTGTAGGTTTTCAAATATTAAAATTGGTAAAACCAAGTTTTAATCTTGGTTTTTCACCTTTCAAGTTGCTTATTACAACTTAAATCTTGGTAAATCCAACTGTAATCTTATTTTTTTTTACTTTTATAAATCTTGACTTGTCCAACTTTAATTCCGTTTTTAAAGTCCGATGTTGGTAATGCAAAGTGAAAAGGCCAAGATTCAAGGTGGAATATAAACTTTAGAGTTAGAAAGCCAAGATATCATAACCAACTTTATAGTTGGAATTACAAACTTTAATGTTAAAATCATCATTTTAAATTAATTTGAAATAATCAATTTAAAACAAGATGTGTTTGTGAAACACTGATGCCCCCATATGGCAACATAGCGAATATTAAACTTTTGTTAAATGCAAATTAATATATTCGTACCCAAAGTAAGATATTATCAATGGAAATATAATTTTGAAATATGAAAGTAGGCCAAGGTTAAAGTTGTTTCATAATTATGGAAATCTCCAAGGTCAAGGTCATAAGGTCAAGGTGATTGGTACCCAATGAAAGGTCTTGACACAAAGAATACATATTTGAAGTAAGGAAGCCCTAGCCCTAACCCTTCAAAAGATATGGTAAAGTTTAAAAAATTTAAAAAGTAGGTCAAACTCCAAGGTCAAGGTCGAAGATCTTGCTATCAAATGAAAGGTTTTGTCACAAGGATTAAATATGAATAGTATGAAAGCACTAACCCTTTAAAAGGAATGGTCAAGGTTTTCTTTTTTTAAAAGTAAGTTAAACTCTAAGGTCAAGGTCAAAGGGACAAAGTTCTTGGTATCCAATGAAGGGTCTTCTCAGAAGGATTATATAAGTGAAGTATGAGATCACTAGCCCTTAGCGTTCAAAAGTTATGGCCAAGGTTAAAGTTTTTTCACTAGTATAAAAATCTCCAAGGTCAAGGTCAAAATTACAGGCCAAGGTTGTTGGTATCCAATGAAAGGGCTTGCCACAAAGAATACATATGTGAAGTATAAATGTCCTGGTTACTACTGTTCAAAAGATATGGCCAAAGTAAAAGTTTGGAATTTTTGTGTAAAAGTGGGTCAAACTCCAAGGTCAAGTCAAAAGGTCAAATTTTATGGTACCCAAAGAAAGGTCTTGTTACAATGAATACACTTGTGAAATATGAAAATCACAGCTCCACTAAATCAAAAGTTATGGGCAAGGTTAAAGCTTTTGCTGACAAACAGAGAACCAGACAGAGAGACAGACAGACTTCGTTAACGGGGGCATAAAAACATATCACAAGGCACTAATATATACACTTCGTATGCGAATTATGGAAAATAAATGAGAAAATTTTGTGTTGCTGTAATTTCGTCTTTCAAAATTTTTGTCCTGCTTCGTACAGCACCATCAGCAATATTAAAACAGGTATTTTTTATGCCCCGTAAACGAAGTTTCGGGGGTATATAGTTTTTGTCGTGTCCGTCCGTCTGTCTGTCTAGCTGTCTGTTTGTCCACAAAAACTATAACCTTGCCCATAACTTTTGATTTAGTGGAGCTATGACTTTTATATTTCACATGTGTATTCCTTGTGACAAGGCCTTGCTTTTGGTACCACCAAAGGAGTTTGAACCACTTTGACACAAAAATTCCAAACATTTACTTTGGCCATATCTTTTGAACAATAGATACCAGGACATTTATACTTCACATATATATTTTTGTGAAAAAAACCTTTCATTGGATATCAACAACCTTGACCTTTTGACCTAGGCCTTGGAGATTTTCGTACTTATGAAAAAACTTTAACCTTAGCCATAACTTTTGAACGGTAAGGGATAGGGCTTTCATACTTCACAAATGTAAACCTTGTAAAATGACCCTTCATTGGATACCAAGAACTTGACCATAACTTTTAAAGGGTTAGTGCATTCATCCTTGTGACAAGACCTTTCTTTAGGTACCACCAAATTTGAACCTTTGACTTTGACCTTGGAGTTTGACCTACTTTTTAAAAAAATTTAACCTTGGTCATAAATTTTGAAGGGTTAGGACTAAGGTTCCATACTTCACATATGTATTCTGTGTGGCAAGACCTTTCATTGGATACCAATTGCCTTGACCTTGGAGATTTCCGTACTTATGAAAACTTTTAACCTTGGCGTACTTTCATATTTCACAATTATATTTCCAGTGAGAATACCCTAGTTTGGACACCAATATATTAAATTTGCATGTAAGAAAAGTTTAATCTTCGCTATGTTGCCATATGGAGGCATCAGTGATTCACAAACACATCTTGTTTTATACTACTAAGTGGTTGAAATAAATTTGTACTGAGTTCAGATACATGTATTTTTAAAATTTTATAGGAACCCTCAAGAGTTATGTCTACTATTCGACATCATAGTATATCATCCTCGTATTTGCTTTGAAAAACAAAATTATTTGCTATATGCCTCCCATAAAGTGAAAATAACTAGAACGTGCAATTGTGTTCAAAATTTAATAAACTTGCTCGCAAGTAAAAGAATAATGTTAACCTAAATTTTTGTATGATAGTTATTTGAAAACATTTTAATATCACGTATTTAAACCAACCTTTTCTTATACAGAATTTGTATAAATGATATACTAGTAGAATTCATTTCTGGGATTGCGAATCTAAAAATTTGCCAAAGGAGAGGGTGGAAGAAAGGATGGACGATTACAATTATGATCGCTTTGACATTTCACAAAATCCACCCACCCTATTTATACCCCCTGTAAGGACATACAACATTGTTTTGAATTTATTTTCATTATTCCCTGCTCAATTTAAAAGTTCCTGTTGTTGAAAGGCCTTTTTGTTGATATTTCATTATTCCTGATTAATATACTGCACATCTTTTTCTAAATCAAATCTTTAGGAAATGCCACCAAAAATTACATGTATATTTATGTTATTTTTATGCCCCCGTAAACGAAGTTTCGGGGTATATAGTTTTTGTCGTGTCCGTCCATATGTCCATCTAGCTATCTAGCTGTCTCTCTCTTTGTCTGTTTGTCCGCAAAAACTTTAACCTTGCCCATAACTTTTGATTTAGTGGAGCTATGAATTTCATATTTCACATGTGTATTCCTTGTGACATGACCTTTCTTTGGGTACCACAAAATTTGACCTTGACATTGGAGTTTGATCCACTTTTACACAGAAATCCCAAGCCTTTACTTTGGCCATAACTTTTGAACAGTAATTTTCAGGACATTTTTACTTCATATATGCATTATTTGTGGAAAGACCTTTCATTGGATACCAACAACCTTGACCTTTTGACCTAGACCTTGGAGATTTCCGTACTTATGAAAAAACTTTAACCTTGGCTATAACTTTTGAACGGTAAGGGATAGGGCTTTCATACTTCACGTATGTAATCCTTGTGAGAAGACCTTTCATTGGATACCAATAACTTTGACCTTTTGACCTTGGAGTTTGAACTACTTTTAAAAAGCAAACCTTGACAATAACTTTTAAATGGTTAGGGCTAGTGCTTTTGTACGTTAAATATTTAATTTTTTTGACAAGACCTTTTATTTAATAGCAACACCTTTTACCCTTTGACCTTGACCTTGAAGTTAGACCTACTTTTTAAAATTTAAACCTTTGCCATATTTTCTGAACAGTTAAGACTAGGGCTTTCATACTTTGCATATGTATTTTTTGTGGCAAGACCTTTCATTGGATACCAATTACCTTGACCTTGGGAATTTCATTACTTATGACAAAACTTTAACCTTGGCCATATTTTTTGAAAGCCAAGGGCAAGTGATCTCAAACTTCACATATGTAATCCTTGTGACAAGATCTTTCATTTGATTGCAAGACCATTGACCCTTTGACCTTGAACTTAGAGTTTGATCTACTTTTTAAAATTTTTAACCTTGATCATAACTTTTGAGCTTGACATTGGGGATTTCCATACTATGAAAAAACTTTAACCTACTTTTATTTTTCAGAATTGTAAGTTTGGTTTAATCTTTGTTATGTTGCCATACGGGGGCATCAGTGTTTCACAAACACATCTTGTTTCTCTAAGAAATACAAGTGTTTTGATTATTTCATATCTGGTCAAAACTCCTAGGCTTGGTATTGTATACGATTTTTTGCATAAGAATTTCTTATTGTACAATGATTTAAAATGGATAACATCTTATAGAAAATTAATTATCAGGGAAATGCACAGGCACCTGACGTTACTTATTTTTCTTTTAATAAAAAAAATATACCCATACCTAATTATTATTAGGTATGGATATGTTTTTTTAATTAAAAGAAAAATAAGTAACTTCAGGTGCCTGTGGCGAAATGTACTTCGTAGCGTTAGAGCACGTTGCGTATGTCAGCGTTTAATATTACATGTACATGTAATGCCCTGAGGAGACCTTGAAAAAGTTTTAAGACTTCTCATTGATAACCTTTTTTCTCAAATTGAAAGGATATTCGTTTTCTCATAAAAAAGGGGCTACGTGTTCGGACCCCGACTGACCCCAACTGGACCCGCCATCGAATTAAATTCATTACGTTGCAGCTGTCTGGTGAATTTACAATTTTCTCTACATGTATAATTAATACTTTAATATTCATATTTATTTCTTCGGGTTTAGATAAAAAATCTATTTTTGGATCTAAAAAATTTATCATAAAAATAATAAAAAATGTGCACTATTTACATTCTTAATCTATATCTCTTCTATTAAAAAAAATCAACTACATGTAGGTATTTTTTTTTCTTTTGGAGATCTGAGATGTCTCGCTTTATTCAGATGAACGAAGCGATATCTAAACATCTCGTAGCTGCAGACTGATAGACCGGAGAGCTACAGTGCCACCCATTGAAAAAAAATGTATATTCATTGCGGAAAAAAAGCGCGCACGTATCTGGATTAATTCTTCAAAATTCTTACCTAAATTGCAATAAAAGCTATATTTCAATAAATCCCGGCCTACTCCCCCATCAAGTACTCTTATAAAGCCCGTTGGACCGAATTATATCTTACAAATCATAATGGCAGTATAGATAGGCAAAATTTTTGATGATCTAAACTTCAGGGCCAGGAGGGGTTTAAAAACAATTATAAGGAATGTTTTGTTGTGGAAAGAGTCAAAGAATATGTTAGGAACACACGGTTAGTAATATTTTTAGATGACAGTTTTAAGAACATTGAGAAATAAATCGCGGAACAGCGCACTTTTTTGTGCGTAATAAATATACATTTTTTTTCAATGGGTGGTACTGTAGCTCTGCGGTCTGTCAATATATTAATTTTTTTTTTTTGGAGAGCTACAGTTCTGCAGCTAGACATCTCGATAATATTTTTTTTTTGAAAATTATCATTATAATTTGTGACTGAACTCCATATAACTCTTTACAATTTAGGATTAGAAAAATTCCAAAGGTTTTGCTCCCCCACCCCTTTTTAACGAAAACGTATTCAATACGAGTCGTTTTGGTTCTTTGAAATACAGTATACATATAGTAGCTGAGATATGATTGAGAAATATAAAAAGATGGGCATGAAAACTTCAAGGCAAGAAAAATAAATAAATAAATTAAAGTATAAATAAATTTTAAAAAATATATAAAAGGAAATGAAAGACACAAACAAGGAAAGACCCCCCCCCCCCCCCAAAAAAAAAGAAGAAAAAAAAAAGAAATTTTTAGAACATGGGGCGGGTTCCACGAAAAAAAAATGAAGAAAGAAAGAAATAGATCCCTGAGATTGACTTTCTGATGACAATTCCGTACCGAACCCCCCCCCCCCTCTACTTATTGCCTTTGGTGCAGTCGATAATCATATAACGACATTCTTTGATCCACTCCCTAATCTTGGTTTGCGAACGAATGTTTGTGTAACGAATCAAGCTTCTAATTTGAAGCAGGGGTATTTGTATACATTGGCTCAGTATAGACAACCATGCGTGTTTACTATAAAACGTAATGTATATCTCCTCATCCTAACACCAGATCACTGTATTTATATACATATAAGAAGTCCTTGAACTGTGTTGAAATCTATGAATATTCATAAGTGACCACAGTCAAGAACTAATTTACAAGCCACTCTCCAATATTCTCGCCAACAAATATTTGTTTACATAACGAATCCAGCACCTGATATGAAGCGGGGGAAATACATTCAGTAGCCATACACATGTGTTTGTTATAAATTGTTACAGGTAACGAGTCACCTCATCCTAACCCCTGATCACTGTAAACCTTGAACCCTGTTGAAATCTATGAATATTCATAAGCCATTTACACTTGTTCGCTCACGCGTGAGGTCAAGCTCCGCCTATTGCAGTTGGTATTTCTACTAGGAATTTTCCTGACTGTGTTTTTCCCACTGTAGTTTACGTCATTGATTGAAAACTAATTTTGGGGCAAAATTTAAGACAAAGTTACAAATCTACATGGTTTTATGAATTTCTATTGAATGAACATGCTATTTAATATTTAATAAAATTAATTATTATTTCTAAATGAGTACGTTGATATATCAATTTACCACGTTACCTGTCTGCTGCCCAAATATGATCAGTCATCGTATGCATGTCAAAAACATTGGGTTATAAAGCGATGTTTGAACAGCTTGTCATACGTATAATTTTGACATGTAAATCATAAAATAAAGTATTTTAATGAGTATATAATGCTATAATATGAATTCCTTAATTGAATCACACAGGCTTTGTTTGTTTGTTTTTTAATTCCTCATATTAATTTTATTGAAAAACTTACTTCTGTGGTCGTAAGTTGGACAATTTATCCAATATGAGCTCGATACCCAATGTCTTGATCTGTCCAGAGAACGGTTTATATCGTTCCATCGTTCGATGATACCCTTCTTTGACCTTGCGTGCAATTGTTATTTATTTTTTTTAGACAACCTATCATGTTTCCACCTATTCATAAATTTTTGCAGTGGATATATAACTATACCAAATTCACATATATGTTTGGGGATTTTAAATGAAATAAACTGTATCTTGAATTTTAGCCAAAAATGGAAGTTTTTACTGTTAAATATTTAAGCATCAAGTCAGCTGGGTTATGTCTTTAAATGTCAATAACTGAATGTTCAGAACTTCACGGTGTGTTGTCATGTGATGTATTTTGAAGACTGATAGACTAGTACATGTATGTATCAAATGTTTTGTCCAAGTAATGTTTTCTCAATAAAACATCCACCAGGGGTGGGGGTTTAGAGCTTGAAGGGTTAGAATTAAAGAATATTCTACAAGAGAAGACCTCTTGTAAGAGGGAAATACCACGGGTACCTGAAGTGGATACACCCCCCCCCCCCTCAGATAATTAAAAAAGAAAGAGCCTTTAATTTTCCATAAATATTAGATTTTCCATTCAATCACATCAATACTCTATTATATGTAAGCAATTTGTACTTTTTCTTACGTTCAGAGAATGGCGCTATAGGGCACTACATGTAATACACCCTCATAGAAAGTTGACTCTTTATTACCTAACTTTGACCTAGGGATCTGAAAACATGATGAAAATAGAGTGATTAGTCTCTTTTTTAATCACTTCTGACATATTGAATATTTTGCATTTTGGACTTTTAATTTTAATTTTTTTACATCACAATAATTGGATTTCATTTTGTTGCTATAAGGCCTTTTTATTGTGTATGTATTTTTTTTTTAAATTATGGGATCGACAAATTACGTAGAAATAACCCCAAACTGCCACTGTTTTCTTTTCTTGAATTTATGCTTGTATACTTGAAACCTTTATAAAGTGCAGTTTAAATAAATGATGAAAGTAAATCAGTATCAACTTTGTTGTGAGGAACATGAAACAGTTCAGTTGATGTGACATTTCAGACCCTCTATTACAGAAATCTATATTGAGCATAATCCTGACCATTCTTTTTCGAAATCAGTTATGTAAAATATACTCCATGTTATGTCACGATTTACAAATTACATCATCTACTTTCAGCACGTTCTTATACTCAAATTCGATATTATTACTTTTTTAAAGTTTGATTAGCCAGTGTTCTTTTTTCTTTGTTTCGATGTTTAGAAAACGCCGATCTAATTTCAGTCTTTTTTTAATCACCGAGGGTCAACTTGCTACAATTTAAGGATTGACGTGGGAGCCGAAGCACCTGATTATGTCGTTTTTGTGTAATCATTTTACATACTTTTTCTGAAGTTAAGAAATTGGCCATACACGATTTAAAAAGAGATTTTTTCATTTACTGCACTTACAGCACTTGCAATCTCTAAATCGTACAAGCAAATTCAAATAATTGAAGTCCCCCCGCTTTCGGCGTCATAATTTATGGCAAATTATGTCAAATATGGACGCCATATCATATTACATTCAAAAGTAATCACCATTCTTTTGAAAATTATTGAAGGTCGAGCCAAGAAGGCAAAAATCATAGCATGATCGGAAACATCTTGTTACAGGCATTGCATGTGTCAATTATGAAAGCCTTATCTCTTTTTAATCAAATGTTAGTAAAATTAGAAAATTAAAGGAGACTTACCTGTAAGGTGAACTTTAATTGAAATTCTCCGAAGCACCAAGGAACGTTGGGTATTACGTGAGATATGCAAGCCTACTCCCAGATCAGTATTTAACTCAATATGTGAATATTCCTGATGATATGCAATTTTACAGATGCTACATATTATAATTTTATCACCCAAGTTCCCATGGGAGGGAGATCTATGGCAAGCCCTTTTACTATTTATTCGGAAAATAAATTTCATCTGAAAATTACAGAGATATCTCTCATTTTAGAGAGATATCTCTTAAAAATAAGAGATATCTCTCAACTTAAAGAGATATCTCTTATCCTTCAGAGATATCTCTATAAGAAAGAGATATCTCTTAAAGTTAGAGAGATATCTCTTATACGTAGACAGATATCTCTTTTTCTTTGAGAGATATCTCTTTCTCCTTGAGAGATATCTCTTTCGTGATAAGAGATATCTCTGAACGTTAAAGAGATATCTCTGATCGTTAGAGAGATATCTCTTTCAACTAGAGAGATATCTCTTTCAACTAGAGAGATATCTCTTTCACTGAGAGAGATATCTTTCCAAGTTAAAGAGATATCTCTTAGTAAAAGAGATATCTCTCTAAGTTTATCTTAAGAGATATCTCTCAAAGTGAAAGAGATATCTTTCAAAAGGGTCTAAAAGAGATATCTCTGAAGCAAAAAGAGATATCTCTCTTCATTATGTTTATTTAAATTCCATTTGTAATGACTTCTCCCTTTACCGGAAGTGAACTTTTTATTCATTATTTCAAAAGGTGAGAAAATTCGGTCCAGAGTCTGTAAGTCTCGTCACGTGACTCGCGAGATTTTACGATAAATTTATCTTCCTCGCACATGGTGAATGTGTATTTGAGTTCAGCATGTTTCTGGTTTACACACAGCTTTCAGGGGGAAATTAAATAGTTTAACAAAGCCGAAGGGTTGTCCGACTTACGATGTATGAATTTTATGTCATAAGAAATTGGATGCGAGCGTCCACCAGGAATATTTCGATCGAAATACAGGTAAACAAATCAGAGAGTGTCATCCGTTTCTTGTTTATTTTGAGGGAAAATGAAGTGTTTTATTCTTAACCGAATGAAATAGTTTTGAAATTATTTTTTGCCTTAATTTTTTAACAGATTTCTCTTGAATCCGAGATGTTATTTATCAGCTGATTATAGAGGAGGAGTTTTGTCATTGATGGGTACCAACGTCATATTTATTATTCCCCATTTTCAAAAGTGAGTTATCTCCCCTCAAAATCGGAACTCTTCTACACTAGCACAACTTCCGCGGACTACACGTTACGATAATCCAACAAAATAGTGATCAACTTACACGCTGCATTAAAAATTTTAAAAGAAGGAAACGGTTTTCAATATTTTTTTTAGATAATAAGCGATTTTATAAAGGGTCTGTTGCCCCCCCTTTCTAGAAAGCTATACGAATTAGCCAGGCACGTATCATCGTCTTTAAAAGTGGGGGGGGGGGGGGCAGCCAAAGAAATATGTTTTTTTTCTTACCTGGAAAAGTTGACAAGCAAAGAAAAACCTTGCCCAAAGTCGAAAAGCTACTTATTTCAGTACCAGTTCCTTGGCATACAATACTACATTTCCCTTATATAACTTTACTGTAGTATAAACTGTGTGTGTGTTGGGGGGGGGGGGGCATGGCAGCTTTCAATGAACATTTTCAATAGAAAAAGTAAAACATGAATAACACTTGAGAAAAGAATGTTTTCCGTTAATTAACAAGAAATACGCTAGGAAATTATTGTATCAATTTCGTGTTTCTGCTGTCAATTCTCTGATCTAAAACAAAATGTGTATTTTCCTCGGGAATATGCATGTACATATGCTTAGATCCTGCACTAAAACTTTGATTAAATGCAGCTCAGACTTTATACGACATATGTAACACGAATTCAGGTCGATGCTATTTTGATTAGTCTTTCTTCGTTACATGAGCACATGAGATTAAATTATTCATTTAGTAAGAATTCCATTCAAAGTTTTTAATACTATGCATGCAGTGAATCAATTATTTTACAAATAAAAAATTCTGGAAACACGGTTAATTCAAATAAAATAGGCCTTTAATTGTCACCAAATCTGTTCTTGTAAGTAAAAGTTCTATTTTATGACATACAATCGAGCAAAAACGCAGTTTCTTGGTATCGGTCGCGGAAGACGAACTACTGCTGTATATGCAACAATTTCAGGGGTAAAACTGTAAATGGACATGTCATCAGTCTCCAAAAAATTCCTAGAGATGCAGAGAAGAAAATATGGCTGCAGCATGCTAGATTAATTCGTAAAAACTAAAAATTCTTACATTTGTTCTGCACATTTTGTAAATAGTGATGATCCGTCTGCAGAACATCCACTACCGAAAATTTGTTTTTTATTTTATTTTTTTTTTTTATTTATTTTTTCTTTTAAATAGGCCTATTCGAATATGCATCAGCATTTTATCAGTAATTTGTTTCTTTTCTGTTTTTTGTAAGGGGGGGGGGGGGGGCGACACACAGCGCCTTATTATACTACTATACAGATTAATACAAATCCAGAAAGAGACAATGAGTGGGCAATTTAAAAAAATACGAATCAGTTAAGATTTCTTTTTATTCACAAACACAATAACATTTTTCCATATGACAGAGGCATTACACCATGAACATGTTTACATCAAGAACGTCCGCGGAAGTGACTTTATTTATAGCGCATGCGTATTAAACACAGTAAAAGAGTTCCATTCAGGGGAAATAACTCACCTTTTGAAAATGGGGAAATGTGGCTGCATCACTTTTGTTTGGGTAATTTTTTAATATACTTTTTTTTTCAGTAAATTTTAACCTGCTTTGTATCAGTGGATTATTTTTTTGAGCATTAAATGTTTGTAGCAATTTAGATCTATTTCACAAGGATAAGATGTTCATATATTTTGCTAATGCGAGATTCCTCTGACTCTAACCCCCGCTTTTTATATTGTGACTTGTGCGGGGGAGACAGAAGACAGACATAACAAACACTTTATGCCCTGGTCATATTCATGGCGGGGGATATCTCCCCCGCACAAGTCACAATATAAAAGCGGGGGTTAGAGTCAGAGGAATCTCGGATTAATATTTTGCCATCTCTCTGCATAAAATAAAATTTAGATGACCATATTTCTCACTTTAGAGAGTATGTTTCCTGTTTATAGAACATGGTTTATGGATTTTGGTAAATTTTTCTGTCTGTTCAAATTCGCCTGCATGGCACAGTGGTTAGAGTGTCTGCTCTAGTAGAGTCGCGAGTTTGAATCCCACTGTGGGAATTATATGTAGAGACCTGTCCTTGGGATGATACAGTATAAATGTGGCCCCTTGTTGCAGTAGGTCAGGTGTTGGCACAAAAAAAGATCACTTCCTGCTCAATCAGTCAATGGCCCTGAGTGCTGAGTATAGGTCATTAGGACAAAATTTGCAGCTCGATCTCCACTGTCGTTTCCATATGAGTGAAAAATTCTTGAGAGGAACGATAAACAATAAACAATCAATCTGTCTGTTCAATTTATTCACTGATATAACACAACTGTATACACTAAAACTTATTTTATAGCAGAGGTACAAGAGAGCCAGTAACACAGATAAAAGATGCAGTTCCTAAGACAAAGAGATCCAAAGTCAGCAGCACCTAAGACTATACTGATCATGACTTTGAATTATCAGCATCCAAAACAATGCAGATCAAATACAGGTATGAAATTGATGCAACAAAATAAGTTCTAAGACAAATATAAAATTTATTTTTTATAAGACATAGCATATCAAAATGACTAATATACTAGTCAACAACTGGCCAGCTTTAAAAATATATTTGTTTGATGTACTCCTACCCACTTTTATCAAGGTGGTAGGTAGGTTGGTAGGTACTGGTAGATTTTTTATGCCCCACCATGATTATGGTCTGGGCATATAGTGTTTGTCATGTCTGTCTTCCGTCTTTCTGTCCATGCATCACACTTTGCGTTTAGCTCAGTTCAAAGCCCAGTTTCAAAGAAACTATACAGGATATTTCATCAAACTTTGCTGATAAATATTGATAAGAGCTATGCAACTGCATTAACATTTTTTGTCCTTGACTTTTCCTTTGACCTTGACCTCACTTTTCTTAAATTAGTGTTTAACTCAGTTTTAAACATACCATTCAAGATGGTATTACAGCAAAACTCGGTTATAACGAAGTTGCTGGGACCTATGAAATTACTTCGCTATATCCATAATTCATTATAATCATATAAGAAATTCATTAAAATTTTATAGATGGGAATTAAAAATGACTTCGCTATACCCATGAATTCACAATATTTGTGTTCGTACTAAACGAGATTTACTGTATCAAACTCACCATACTGATGAGAGCTTTTCAACTGAAACAAACATATTTTGACCTTGGCCTTTCTTTTGACCTTGACCTCAGTTTTCCTAAGTTAGTGTCAAACTTCATATGGTGATACAATCTGATGTAAGCAATTCAACTGCATCAACATGATCTTGACCTTTTATTTGACCTTGACCTCACATCTCTGAAATTAGTGTCAAACTTCATATGCTGATACATACTGATGTAAGCAATTCAACTGTAACATTTTTCAAGATATCCTGATCAAATTTCATACGAATTTTCATTTTGCATGACTAATATACCCTCAGCGGGCATTCCTGTCCTGTGGACATATTTCTAGTTTTTTTTTATGCCTTACAGCATTGAATAAATTGATAACTGTCATATTTAAAACCACAGACTCAGAAATCTGTTAATGTTTTCATTTAGTTAGAAAGACTTTGTATTAATAAATTAAAAAGCATCCTAAAAATATATGATACCTTATCTTTAAAACATCTATGGAAATTAAGGGGGGGGGTGTTAAAAAATTTGAAGTGCCCCCAAAAAATGAATGCAAATGGGTAGGGGCTATTTTAACAGGTCGGTCAGAGTTCATCAAACAAATCATTTTTTTATTGTTGGCCTAGGAAGGGTACCCTAAATATGAAAATGCAACAAATATTTTAAATAAAAAAATTTTAAATGAAAATATTTTTTATGTATAAAAAGGACAATTTTTATTCTGATTTTCTTGTAAAATCATTGATAAAATTTAATGAAGAAAGCTAATAGGGGTGAAACGATACGCTTCCTTCACGGTTCGATACGTATTGAAAAATTTGGTCTCGGTTCGGTTATTTTCGATACGATACATTTTGATAGAAGGAAACAGATTCAATGTTGTTTTATGCTACCTTTTACTTAATCTAGTAAAATAATTTATGTACAAAATGGATAGAATGTATCAATTTAATTGATTTGACTGTTAAAAACTATTTTAGAAACTTCAAGTCCACACAAACTTACGTTTCTGAACTAATTATACAAAAAAGCATGTTTATAACCTAGTTCCATACCCGACTGAATGACGATCCCGACCGAAAAAAGAACCGAACCGAAAGTAGAGATTTTGTATCGTGTATCGAACCGAGAAAAAATACCGCGGTGAACCGATACCGCGGTGAACCGTTTCACTCCTAAAAGCTAAGATTTGTATCAGATAAATGGATATTTGTAAGATTTATAACTCATTATTTGTCAGGCACCTTAGTCCTACATTATTATCAGTTGCACATACAACTATGACCTATGTAATAATTCAAATGGCATGTTACAGAAGCTTGCTAAATTACAGGTTTTGTCTGTACATCTGGCAATCTTAGGACAATACTGGATGGTTTTAACTAAGAACTGATCCAGCATGAAGACCAGCCATGTGCCTCACCTGTCATGACATTATTAAAGGTAAGTGTCCCTATAAGCAAAGAATCTGACAAAGCAAATCCTTCATCTTAAAAGATTTACATTTAATACTTATTTGATTGGTAGTTTTACAGGGTTCGACTTTAACGTTAGTCCCTTAGTCTCAGACTAATACATTTTCTTTCGGACTAATAAAATCTGTGTCTAATTAGTCCGAACGGACTAATGAATTTTTCTGGGGAAAAAGAGTCGAATTTATCGATGTTCAATTCTCAACAACTTTCACTGGAAAAACCCATGTTTAATTTTAGCTTTCCAGCATCTTGGCGGATGTATGCATGATATAGTCATGTATAGAGTAAACGAATGCAATCGGGAATACGATCGTAGTTCGAATTCCTGATTGCGAGCAAAATTTTCAACGAATCTTGGTATAAAACATTTCTTGTAAAAGTTTTGTTTATTTCCAAAAAAGTATAAAAAGTACATAGCAATGTTAATTCTACTTATTATGCCCCCCTTCGAAGAAGGGAGGGCATATTGCTTTGCTGCTGTCTGTCGGTCGGTCGGTCTGTCGGTCCATTTAGTTTCCGTTCATTTTCTTCATAACCATTGCACATACTGAAATGAAATTTGGTATACATGTATATCAGATGAAAATCTAGGTCAAGTTCTGTTTTGGGTACGATCACACCATAATTTACAGAGTAATGCCCCTTGGATTTTTGAAAAATTCCAATTATTTGCAGTTTCCGTTCATTTTCTTTGGAGAGGTTGCACATATTGAAATGGAATTTAGTATACATATTAGTCAGATTAATATCTAGGTCAAGTTCTGTTTTGGGTATGATCACACCATAATTGATAGAGTTATGCCCCTTGGATTTTTGAAAAATTCCAATTATTTGCAGTTTCCTTTCATTTTCTTTGGAGAGGTTGCACATATTGAAATGGAATTTAGTATACAAATAAGTCAGATGAATATCTAGTTCAGGTTATGTTTTGGGTATGATCACACCATTTTGACAGAGTTATGCCCTTTTGGACTTAGAAAAATTCCAATTTGTGGGGGAGGGGGGCATAAGTGTTTTACAAACATCTCTTGTTTATTTATATTATTGACGGACTCATAAAATTTCCTGCGGACTAGTAAAAGTAAAGAGACACTAGTCCGGCCGGACCAAAGGCTAAAAATGTTAGTGTTGAACCCTGGTTTTAATTATTTTTTTTCATCTACGAAGCCTTTTATTTAGCATTTCTGAGTACTGGTATATGATTGCCATACTTTCCAAAACTTTTTTTTTAATGCTTTATTTTGAAGCATTTTCATTATCCATATATACACTGTACAAACACAAGACAATTTTCACCCACTCACCACCACAATTGCACACACTCACACAGTGCACTTTCTAAACTTGAAAATAATGAGATGTTTGTAAAATACTTATGCCCCCTCCCCCCACATTGGAATTTTTTATCTAAGTCCAAAAAGGCATAACTCTGTCAAAAATGGTGCAAACATACCCAAAAGAGAACTTGACCTAGATATCCATCTGAAAAATCTGTATACTAAATTGCATTTCACTGTGTGCAACCTCTGCAAAGGAAATGAACGGAAACTGCAAATAATTTGAATTTTTCTAAATCCAAGGGGTATAACTCTGTCAAAAATGGCGCCATGTTCATACCCAAAACCGAACTTGACCTAGATATTCATCTGATATACCTGTAAGGCTGTATACCAAATTTCATTTCAGTGCAATGGTTGTGAAGAAAATGAATGGAAACTAAATGGACTGACAGACAGCAGCAAAGCAATATGCCCTCTTTCTTCAAAAGGGGGGGGGGGGCATAATAAATGTACATATATGTAAACATATGACAGTTAAACATACAATTTATCCGAAAACCTCGCATTGAAAAACTTTTTCACAACAATGTTTCTGTAATACTTAAATAATTTTACTGCATCAATAAATAATGGCTTACTATCTTGTGATCTTGAATAGTAAATAAAATTTTTTGCAACTAATAAAAGAAAATTTTCTAAACAACTTCCTTCTATATTAACAAGTAAAACAGTTCTTTTGGATATTTTGTAATCTTTTTCAATGACACAAAACCATTGTAAAAATTGATTCCAAAATTCAGTCACATTAATATACACAATCATAAAATAAGTGAATTATTGTTTATATCCTGTTTCTATGTCTATTTGTCTTTTGTCAACTTTAACCTCCACCATAACTTTTGAACCATGAGAGATACAGACTTCTTATTTAATATGCCTACTCCACTAATTAAGTTCTTTCAAAAGACATCAAGGTCAATGACCTTGTGACCTTGACTGTGACCTATATGCTAAAAATAGCTTTTTTTATTTAAACTTTCGCCTAACTTTTGATACATTAAAGATAGAGAAATCATATTTGGAATGCCTTCTTCATTAATTCTGCTCTTTCAGATGACACCAAGGCCAGTGAACTTTTGACCTTTACTGTGACTTTAATGCTATAAATACCATTTTGAACTTTCACCATACCTTTTGTACTACATGTATTAAAGATAGAGACTTCATATTTGATCTGCATACTCCACTAATTAAGCTCTTTCAAATGACACCAAAGCCAATGACCTTGTGACCTTGACTGTGACCTTTATGCTTAAAAAAACTTGTTTGAATTTGTTGCCGCCTGGTGCATAGTGTTTCACAAACACATCTTGTTTTGAAGTAGTTTTAATATTTGAATTTCTGTAGAATTTTATGTTACATATAAAAACCAAAAATTTTTTAAAATCAAAATCATTTTTATTTCAGTACTTTGTGACAGTGGGATGATGGAATATTAAAGAAAGGACAAGGCTCTATATTACTGCATCAGAGATCAATCCAGGTTTACTTATAAATCGAAGAAAAACACTTAAACAGTCAAGCATCATGTCGCCGCTTTAACAATAAGCCTGCTTATATAACCAAGAAAGCACAGTGATCAGTTGTACCTATGATGTCAGACAAGATCCCGAAAAAACTTCCAGTACACTCATCACTACCTGCAAAGAATTAAAAATTCTAAATGACTCATATCAACACTTTTGTACTTCATCTGGCTTGTATTTTCAGTACTCATTAGCTTTTAGCTTCCTTCAAACAAAATTTCATAAGTACTAACTTGCAGGTGTAAAATATTTGAAACAGTTTGCTTGTCCCAAAGGAAATTCTGCCAATTAGCAGTGGCATGAGCAGTTGATTGATGTCACAGTTCCACCGGCAAAGTATTTGTAGCTGAATGGTGCCATGTAAAACACTTTTCACAAGAACATGGAAAACATCCTAGGAGCGAGGATCTACAAGAAATTAAGAATTTTCAATGTTATAAAATGCTTGTGTACATCTTTTATATATATAACTAATTACGCATGTAACTACCAAATATACAAATTAAACTTCAATCCTTAAATTTGTTCTTAAGTTTATTTATAGTGTATTAAAATAAGCATACAATATTTGTCTTGTTATACTGAAGGATTCAATATTAAGAAAATGTCGTTCATTAAAAAAAATGTGCAACCATTCTGCGCAGTTAGCATTTTTTATGGAGAACCTATCGATGTGCATTTGCAATTGTTGGGATTTAATGACAGGCACACAGTAGAAGAATTGTACTTGTTAATAAATGTTTTTTACCAATCAAATTTCAAATTGATAATTTAATAAGAAAGCATATGACAAATTTAACTATCATTAGTGTCCAATGATTCACCATGGTTTTTGAGCTTTTGTGGACTTGATACTTAACTACCGGGGTAGTAAGTTTGAAATATTAAAGTAAAGAAATATTAAAGTAAAGAAAAGTGCAGCCCAAAAATTTATCCTGTACCTGATTTAAAATGAGTGCCATCATTAACTACTTGGGAGTTGCCACACTCTTCACGAGTATAAGAATTATTGAATATGCCTCATTAACAGCATTGTCCCTTTTTTCAGTACCTCCTGGATCCCTGTGAAATATAATGACAAATGTAGATAAAATGTTCTACCATTGAATGATGAATGTCTTATGGACCCAGTGCAGACCTGTTTGGTGACACCATTGGATAAATTGGGGATTGTTCTAGCTAAGACAAATAAGAAAATTCCTATTTCTAATGCCTATTTTAAGAAAATAAAATGTCTTTCTAATAATTGTAAGAGTATTTTGGAACACGGGCACATGAAGTATTGATAATACCCCCCTTTTTTTTAAATTAAAAAAAAAATTTAAAAAAAAAGGGGGGGGGTATTATCCATACTTCAGGTGCCTGTGTTTGGGAAGGGGGTCATAAGGCTTTACAGTTAATATATTGATCGTACATGTATGTTGTTTAACGTCCTACACTGGCTACAGTTAATATTGAAGTTGAATATATACATCCCTGTGTACTTGAAAGAAGACTTAGTAATGTTGGACGTTATTTTTGGAGTATTAATTAATTAAAAAAAAAAACAACATTAATTCTATCAGGATAATGTTTAATGTACGTAGTAATCAACCCTGTATTCCCGTGATCGATGAAATTGGGTACATGTATTTCGAATTTTTAATTGATCCCCGGCTCAGCTGTCCTGTGAGCTAAATAAATGAAATAAACATAATATGGAACCAATCTTGAAATCCTGTTACTTTCGCTTAAAACAATAAAGCAATTAAACCTTGTTTACCTGTATCAATCAGTCCATTTTATCCTCTTCTTTTCAATAACCAGAAAACGAACGACTTAACAGACATCACTTCCTGTTTCGCTTTCGTTTTTAACGGGAGAATTAGTTATTTTATTTTAAGGGTGACTGGAAAAGAGATATCTCTTTAGCTTAGAAAGATATCTCTTTTTGAAAATCTAAAGAGATATCTCTCTAATTAAGAGAGATATCTCTTTTAAACTTGTTAAAGAGATATCTCTCTAACTTTAAGAGATATCTCCCTCGCTTAAAGAGATATCTCTCTAGCTTATAAAGATATCTCTCTTACTAAAAGAGATATCTCTCTTTCAAAAAGAGATATCTCTTTTGTTGAAAGAGATATCTCTCTGAAGTCTAAAGATATCTCTATTAGTCAAAGAGATATCTCTTTAAGCTAAAGAGATATCTCCATAAGCTAAAGAGATATCTCTCTATGCTAGAGAGATATCTCTCATTTTGAAAGAAAAAATTATTTTACGAATAAATAGTAAAAGGGCTTGCCATAGAGATCAAGGGTGGGCACGTAATACCCAACGTTCCTTGGTGCTTCGGAGAATTTCAATTAAAGTTCACCTTACAGGTAAGTCTCCTTTAATTTTCTAATTCTCCTTCACCACCAAGTCACGTGGGTATCACGTGAGATGTTTAAAGCAAATATTCACATATTGAAAATAGGAATTATACAAAGAAGAAGAATTCCTATAACTGTCAAAAATTTATTGAATATTCATATCATCTAAACTACATGTTGAAGACAAAATTGCAGACTGAAATTTTTTATCATTATTTAAAACAGTTTTGTCATAAAATTTTGCAAATGTATTCTCATTAGACCATCCAACAAGTGATAAGATATTGTCAACTGAAATCCCTGAAGAACGTGCGGCGGCGCTTGCAGCAGCGCGAGTGCTATGTCCAGAAAACTTGCTGGTGTCAATGCCAGATTTAGATAACAGAGTTCTTATCCAGCGAGAAATACTGTCCTTCGACGCCTCTCGGAACGGCTTCTGGGTTGTCAAAAGAAGTCTTCTACATGTATTTCCATTACCTCTATATTTTTCCGTTTTTGTTATATACACTTTAATACATGTCACAACACAAAGCATCTTATTTGGAAATGCTAAAACTGTAATTGGTTTTATATGATAAGATGGCCTAGATTGTTTTACAAGATTATTTACAAAAAACACATTTCTATCTTCTTAAACATGCTACGTAATCAGCGTTTCTCAAATGGCGATATATGGAACGCCATCACTGCCTTATAGCATACAGCTATGCATTTATTATGTCAATTTATAATTACGTGATGTGAACATATCTTAACGTTATGTCCATTTTTTATGAGATGATGTAAATATATCTTAACATCATGTCAATGCTGCATTACATGAAGTAAATACATCCTTTCATTATGTCAGCACTTCATAACTTGAAGTAAAAAATTCATTGTGTGAAGTGATAATGTGTTTACATTGTGTTAAAACTTTATTACGTGAAATGAAAGTTTCTTTACTTCATTTGATTTCTTTAATATGTGAGGTCAAAATTGCATTACGTCAAGTAAATTGTGTTTTATAATTAAACTTATCATTACATGAAGTCAAAAGCGCATTCATTTTTGAGAGTGTATATTTCTATTATATCAAAGCATTATTACTTGATATGGATTTATCTTTATTTTACGGCAAGGGCATCATGATGTGAGGTGAACACATCTTACCTTTATGTCAGTGCTTTATTACGTGGTGTAAAAAGTGTATAACACAATGTGAACATATCTTTATATTATATCAATACTTTATTACATTATGTCAAAACTCCATTCCGTGATGTGGATATATAATTACGTTATGTCAACTCTTTCTGTGATTTAAAAATATCTTTATATTGTGTTAACTCTTTATCATGTTGATTCCAAAAGTTCATTACCTGATGTTAAAATACATTTACATTATCTCAAAGCTGTATATCTAGTATTTAATGAATGTTGACGACCGTGTGTTAATGACTGGTAAGAAGGGGGAGGGGTCCTGATTGATTAGGACAAATTACATGCACATAATATCAACCCCCCTCTTTTCCCAGACAAACTTTACGATAGAAAATGTAATGTTCATTGAAACTGTACAGCCCCCACCCCCACTTCTTGTTGAAGTATAGTCCACTAAGGGTATTGTCATATATCTGGGAAAAAATGGGACTGATCGAAGTTGGACCCCTCTCCCCGAAATAGGATTTTCGGGCTTGGACTTTTTTTTCTTGGCTTGTCAAGTTTTTTGGGTAAATGATTTTTTTTTCTGGCTGACCTCCTCTTTCAAAAAAAGATGCTATCACTGGAGTTAGTAATTTTTTTTAATCATTCCAGGGCCAGAATTCTATTACAAAAATCTACCAGTCGCTCATCTAAATCAATTGAATATGCCTTAGTAAGCATGCATGGGCACAAAGGACGGAAAGCGGAGAAGCTCTCAGGCTTTATAGTTTTATAGAAAAAAGTTTTCAACTTAATTCAGCTAAACTTAATGTGAAACTGATGCAATGTCCTACAAAGTTTAAGACTTTTATAAAAAAAAAAAAAAAAAAAAAAATTCAAAATAAAAAGAAAAAAAAAAGATTGCTGCATGCACGACTCAGAATATTTGATTTATTTAATTATCAGATTAAAGTAAACACCATTGAATTTCGACGTGACTTTAATTCACAGTCGCAGTGTAAAGGCTTTGCATGTTTCAAGATTGTCAATCATTTGTCGCTTAAAGTTTTCATTTAAAGATGTCATTCCGAAATCGCTGAGAATCTCTCTCTCTCCCGCCATTTTTAGTGCTTGCGGAACGCGGAAAATATGTTATGCTCATATAAAGGCCGAGGATACCCGTGTTCGCATAACGTAATAGTGAATCGACATAATGTAGAAGAGTGCGCACAGTATAGCATGAGCTTTTCACTTCAGTTAATAAAAACTAAGATTGTCATGAAAAGTAAACATAACGAAATGCAAGTTGACGAAATAAAATTGTAGCATGTGTAAATGTCATAAAGAGTTGACATAATGTAAAGGGAAGTTAACACGATGCAATAGTAGTGTGAGTAAATGTCATAAAGAGTTGACATAATGTAATGGAAGGTTGACGCAATGCAATAGTAGTGTGGGTTAATGTCATAAAGAGTTGACATAATGTAATGGAAGGTTGACACAATGCAATAGTAGTGTGGGTTATTGTCATAAAGAGTTGACATAATGTAATGGAAGGTTGACACAATGCAATAGTAGTGTGGGTTAATGTCATAAAGAGTTGACATAATGTAATGGAAGGTTGACACAATGCAATAGTAGTGTTCTGCTATAAGGCAGTGACGGCGTTCCATAGCGATACATAGATTCTCATTGGTTATGAAATTAATAGCATCAGCAGTTTTAAATTGTTTGACAAAAATCTCCTTGTCATACGAAACGCCATCATTGGTTCTTTGCTACACTCGTTCACATTCGCCCGAATTTTTATCCCATGCATATGTATATTTCAACAGTGAATGAAAGGCTGTGTAAATTTCAGACGCTTATTATGTAACGTCGATAATGCCACGCCTTACTGAAAGTCCAAGGATAAAAGAGAATTGTACTAATTTGGGAAGCATAACATTTTTGAAAAGTAGACCAAACTTCAAGGTCTATGTCACAGGGTTAAAAAGCAAAGTAAAGAGAAAGTCCTTGTCATAGGTAATATACATATCTGATATGAAAGCCCTATCGTTTCTCTTTCAAAAGAAATATGGCCAATTTAGAGTAATAATATCTTTGAAAAGCTGGTCATACTTCATGGAATACGTATTCAGAAAAGTCTTGCCACGGGTAATGGACTCTCATGCAAAGGTTACAGCATGACCAAAGTTAAAGTTTTTGTGACATACAGATGAGGGAGGGGTTTTCCTTATGAAAGATTTTGATTTTTTAAAAACATATCATGTTTCAGCGTCATGCTTCCTATTCAAAATTGTTGTGTATACATGTATGTAATGGTTACTTTATTCAGATTCTTTTTTTATCTCCATAATTCTAATTTCTCTTTTTAACATGTTCTTTAATATCTATAACAGCTTTAAAGTATTTCCTAGTGCTATATCAATCATTTGTAATATTCAGTTACAAAATATTTTGAATCTTACTTAGATTTTTTTTCTTTGCTCATATTCGCTAGCCAAGGGTTTCTGAGATCTCCTTTGCTCAACATAATTTGACTTATATACCTTTACGACGCAGTTGATACATATTTATAGTTAAAGGAAAGTTAGTTATTGAATTCATTTCACTCGTGAGACAAGATTTTTCGATATTTTCACGTTTACATCGGACTTGTCAAAATATTGATATTTAAAAAGAAAACGCCCGATTCGTAATATAAATTCTAAATCCAAATAAAATTAACCTCAAGTACCCACTACAACTGTCTGTACAGTTCAGATCTCAGACTGACAGCTGGAAACAAATTCAAGATTATTTTTTAAAATTCATTTTTTATTTTTTTTTTACATTCTTTTTTGTCATTTTTTCTACCAACTCATAACAATAACAATATCAGGAGTTATGTACATAATATACATAATATCAATAACAATATTTACAAGAAATGTGAGGATGATACTAGTGTAAAAAAATGAATGAGATAGATGGATAAGAGATTATCACTAATTTGTCATGTCTAGAAAAGCTAAATGCCATCATGTCTATAACAAAAGAGTTTACAAGTTAAAATTGATGCTTCCTAGGTTTGGCAAATGGCTAAAGATCTTTTCCGAGTCTGACGATTTCGTCGACAACGAATTCCATGTCACTTTTCACAATGTCAAGATTTGAGACAATCATCCTGAAAAAGTTCACAAATTGTCCATCTGGCTGGTACCCGACCATCATGGAACCAGCTTTCATCATGGCTTCCTTGACTTTTGGCCCTACTTTAGAGATCTGACTCCACCATTCTTCCGTTCTCTCCTTACCCCTCAATCTTTCTGGTATATAGTAGAAACACACATTGGTGCATTCGGGCTAGAAAAGAAATTGAGATCTCTAACTGACATTGTCAATACTGATATAACACTAATGTAACTTAAAAAGCCAAAAAGTAAAAATCCACTACTAGCCTATATCCTTACCTCCAAAAGAAGCTCGAAGCCTTCTCGTTGTTTGACTAGTTCGGCAAGGTATTTGGCACATTCAAACTGATTGTCAATGTCTCTCTCGAATCCTTCATCCCCTTTGTTCTTCCACATGATCCACAACTTCAGCACGTCATTCTTGCGTCCACACTGGATGGATTTGTCTCCAGTGTCGTAGGAGACGTCATAGAACTTGTCCTGCTGGAACAGGTAGGCGGCATTGGCAGAGTGGCACTGCTCAAGCAGACCCTGGAGGAGAGAAAAAATAAATTCAGTCTTAGTTTCAAATTTTTTCATGCTAATTTTGTGGTCTTTTGAAAAAATAATTTAAAAGATACATGTATACAGGTATGTAGAAATGTTGTATTACCTTGTGTCTTGTGAAGATGAGTGAACACTGCTGGGGGACTCCCATGAGTTTGTGGGGGTTCCATGTCATAGAGTCGGCTCTCTCCACCCCCTTCAGAAGACTGCGGTATTTCTTGGACATAAGGGCTCCACCTCCCCAAGCACCATCGACATGCAGCCAGATACCATATTTCTTGCAAATGTCAGCAATTTCATCAATGGGGTCAAAAGCACCAAATACGGTTGTCCCAGCAGTAGCGTTAACAAAGTAGGGGGTCATTCCTTTTTCTTTAGCTTCCAAAATTTTCTTTTCGAGATCTTCAGGGATCATTTTCCCTATAGAGTCAGTCTTGACGGAAATGAGATTGTCAAGTCCCATTCCCATAAAAGCTATACCTTTGGCTATGGAATAGTGGCACTAAAAGGAAAAGGAATACACGTACACTGTCAGTTTTGTTGCATTAACCATACATAGACTACAAAAAAATAAGAAAGTACCATTCAATCAATATATCCTTTTTTCTATAGGAATTTACCTTTTCTGAAGTAAAGGCACAAATTTCAGGGATTTCCCTCAGTCCCTTCCTTTTGACTTCGGGATACTGGTAAAACCTGGCAATGTTGAGTGCGTACATGTTAGATATGGAACCACCAGGGCAGAACATGGCATCTCCATCCGGGAAGCCGATTTTTCCCAGCATTTTATCAATGACCACCCTCTCCATGAGAGCAAAGACGGGGGAGACTTCGTACGTGTACAGACTGGCATTCATTGTCTCCGTCAGCCAGCATCCTCCCAAACTGTACTCATCAAGTCCGCCATACAGCTGGTTAAAAAACCTAGGGTGTGCTGTAAAGGAACAAGATACATACAATTATTATACCCCTTCTCTTTTTCACAAAAAAAAAATCTATATATAAAGTATGCCTTACTTAAAATTTCGCGGAAAAATGATAAATCGCGAACATAGCGAAATGAAAACGATCGTGATTATTTGCAAATCTACAGTATTAACTATTTTGTCTAAGTTTAATGCCACTAACCGACTTTAACGCTGTACTTGATGACATCTTGACACAGACTCAGTATTTTCTCGTCCGAGGTTTTGCTCCCCAATTCAAAATCAATTTTCTGTTTCAGATCTTCAGGATGTGAGAACTCCAGGACCTTCTCATTGCGGTCACGTGCCTTCATGAATCCGTCTCTCAGCATCATTTCATACAGCTTGTCCAGGAATTCGTGCTTCTCTTTCTCTTGTTTTGGTGCCTTCTTTTCGGGCTTTTTATGATTATCACTATGAGTTTCTTTAGTCTTTATAGTCATGATATTATTACACAGACTGTTTTCTTTGTTGGACTTCCTGACTGGTTTTTCGCTGAACATTGTGATTCTCTGCTTTTCTGTGGGTTCCACGTCAAAGTCGTTTTTATCGTGGATTCTCTTGTGAGCACTAATGTGCACTTTGTGGCTTTCTAAAAGGATGAAAAAAAAACAAGATTTATATAAATTGCCCTTGGCTTTTTCCTCAGAGTTATAACTAAGTGTCTGACAGTGCCTGACATGGCACTAACATCATAAATTTGGTGACAGTATTGTTTTATTATTGAAAACCAAAAGGGTAAAAAAAAATAATGAAAATATCTTTTCATCAAAAAATATTTTGCAATATTATTATTACCACAAGCCCAAAGAAACACTGGGGTGGGTGGGGTTGGGACAGTCCGCATACATTAAGATTTTTTAATGTTTTTTTTTTTTTTTTTTTTTTTGCTTCTCAGATTTTGTTGACAAAACTTTTTTGACAATTATATATATATTTTCTTTGTCATTTTTTTTATCCACTATAGAAGTTGCCCCCGCCCTTTTCAACACCTTTGATATGGCTTGTATAGAAAGTAACTTATTTTTATGCATGCTTTCATGTGGGTAGGAAGCGATTGGAGATTCCTATAAATCAAGTACTCTGCACATTATTTATAAACATTTTTTTAAGTGTCATAGAAGCCCATTTCGTAAAAAGGAGTACAATTAATTTTTCACTAATTAAAAATATCAATTTTAAAAATTCAATTGCCAATTGAGAGTGAGTAATCTGAAATAATTTTAAAGATGCGAACTTAATTATCGATTCAAGGAAAATTCCACTTCCACGTGGGGTTAGCCGGCATGCATGTGCGATCAGCTGATTGTCAGTTACAACTGAAAACACAGCTGATCGCGACATACCAGACCAACGCTTAGAGAGAGGGGCAAGAATATCGGCATTCAAATTCAATATCTTAAAGTAAATCAACGACTACATGCAAATATTCTTTTCATAATTATACATTAAATTAATGTCATTATTTTCACAATATTCAATTGCACTAATTTAATTTTAACTATGTATATCTTACTACAATCGAATAATTTGCTTAGAATTATTAAAAATTGAAAGTGATAAGTAGAAACTCACCTGTTATACAAGATGCCATCTTGAGATCTCAGAGTATTTGAACAATGAACTGGTACAATCCAAGTTGCAGCTTTGAAGCTGAATGCTAAAATATTATGACACAGTCCCTTATAAAGAGTAGTTGCCTGATTGACCTTACTTGACCTTTGAACTTCAAGCTTGGGAAATTTTATGCGTTGTTCGGATTGTCGTCCTTTCTTTTCAATGATGGAAGTGATAAATGAGCTAATTTTCCCCAAAGATTTAGGCTGTAGTAAGAAAAAATAAAATATTTTAATGAAATGCTTCATTATTTTGTCAGTTTTAATTATGTGAAGTTTATATTCAAGTAGTATAACGAATCCGTTTTGTCCGAATCAATATTTTTCAACGTCTAAACTATTATGCGTACACAACTCGCGGGGATTTTACCGGGGATCTTTCAATAAACCAATAAACCGGACAACGGGAGGCTAACATTTTATAATCCAATACAAACTAGTTTGTGGAATATACTACGGCCACTTTCCATCCAAATGTCCATACCGGATTTACAAATAATAATCCATCTAACCACTTGACATATTACAAGTATATTATTGAAAATTATAGTAATAGAAAGTTCTTCGAAACAAACTTAAAATTCTTTTATACATACATGCGGTGATTTTTTTAAAATTATTAATTAATTTTAGTTTGCTATTTTCATTTCATATTCAATGATTTAAAAAGCACTTGCCTATATATTTTGAGTATTTAAAAAAAAAAAACTGGTACGTTGACATTAACTCTTGCATGTCTAAATCAGGAAATTTTAGCATCGCGTAATGAGGCATAAATTATGAAATTGAATAAGGATATAATTGTTCGTAGTGAATAATTTGATTGTACGTTGTTAATAATAAAATTACATAATGACATATGTTATATCAGAAAATTTGTGTATGAAACGAGCGTATTAAAATTAACGTCAAATTAACGATTTACTTTTTTCAGCTGTTTATATGTGAAATATTTATATCTTATAAACTTTCGAAGATTATCTTATTGTGCATAAGGAAGCAAAACTTGCGATTTTACCTATCTTTTTACTCAAAATTATTGTATAAATTTGAAAAGGTTTTTTTTAAATGTATATAGCATCTTATTAAATTTCGACTATATAATTTTAAGGACTACTCACTACACTTTTAAATGTGCATTTTTATAAAAGAATATTTTAACTGAATTGTTTTACTTCTATATGCAATTATTTTTTTTAAGGAAATGTTAGGTTTAATTTCATTAAATATTCGATCAGCAAATACCGTTAATTAATTTAATCAATATTTTATTATGTAAGTAAGATTACATAATTGGATTGGACATCAGGCATGGCCTATATAAGTCCAAATACCGTTGCTGAGAGCACCTTAATTCAAATAACAATTCAAGTTAGGTGAAATTGTATCATACTGTAAATTAAGAGACTAGAACTTTGTAAATTATGCATAATGTAAACAACTTAATTATTTATATATTATATACTGTACGTACGTACGTACATACGTATATTTATAGGTATAAATTTAACCATGCATTCCAAATGATTTGTAAAAATATCTTTTGATAATATATTTAAATTGTTTCTTTTGTATAATATATACATGTAAGGAGCGAGCGTATTTTTCAAAACTTGTGCCCAATCCCTTTGTAATTGAAAAACAATTCAACAGCCTTGAATGCGCATAATACAAACTTTTTTTCAGATATCACGTGAAAGCCATGTGAATCATTCGACCAATCCGATCAATAGAATTTAACGCTAGTGTTTACTATATTGCTTCATGGACTGACGATTTTCCCACGCCGTGTTCTCTTACACTACAAACTCCTCTGTGCGCAATAACAATATCCATATAAGGTAGTTTCCTCGACCTGTCACGGACTTTGTAGAAATGTAGATATTCCTATTAAAAAGTCAAAATAATATAGCATATTTTCAATGTCAGCTGATGTGTTAATTATTTCTTTAATTTCATGATTATGACAATACAATAATTTCATATACAAGGGAAAGCCAGCAAATGCAAACTAAATAGATACGTGTGTGTGTAATTATTTATTGCATACTGTAACAATTGAACTATATAAAGAACTAAAGACGAAAATTATATATTTCATCGATGCTAACCAATCTCATGTTTGTTTATTTGTTGGAACATTATTTAAAAGAATTAATATCTTCTTGATTACTCCGCGAACATGACAAAATTTTTATTGTACAACAAGCATGTGACTATTTTTGTATTCTTTTAATTTACTAACAGAACTTATATAACTGCTATTTTGATTTAAGTACTGTGCATAAATATGCGGAGAAAAGATGCATGTATTTGTCTGAATAGTGACTATGCAATAAATTATACATGTAATAGTAATTGTCTTATTTGAAATTGACACAGTTTCATCAAGGAAATCCCCATGTTTTCTTGTAAACAAGGTCATGTGTGTATGTCTGGCTATCCCAAAGTTAAAAACTTTCCTCTTTGCGGGGGGTTATAGACACATTCAGCCAACGTGGTGGAATACATGTACAGTGGTATTCTTCTACTTTGTTATGTATTTTATTACCGAGGCGCACCCTCGTAATTCTCTTTTTTTTTCATTTGATATTATTTTAATCTTAAGAGACTTTTTTCTAAGAATAAACTTGTAAAATTCTTTAATTGGTTGTAATTGTTTAAAATACAGGATCTTAATTCCTAATCCGATTAAGCAGAATTACTTAACAACATTGACATGAGTACAAGAGCAGTTTACAAAGTCGTATGTTAAAAAAATTTCCGATCAAGATCTGATCTAATATATATGTATTAAAAACGTTATTCCAACGTTGTGTGTGCATGCAGATGTACCTAGTAATACAAAAATTCCAAAACAAACACATGTACAGTTGTATATATTTAAGGACATATGCAAGGTACCTTACCTACTGATATTTTTTCGATATTCCTAATTTAAGATTTTAGTGCTATCAGATGTTCATAGAAAAAAAAATCAGCATGCATTACCAGGGTTTTTTGGAAAATATCAAATTATGATTTTTATCCCTATCAAGTTCAAACTACGTTGCGTATGACCTTATGAATAAAAGAATTTCGGGTCACTTCCTTGTCAAATACCCCAGGTACACACGCCCTTTTCATTGAAGAATAGGTGCACGACAGCACTAACTATGAAATAATAATTAAAATATTCTGTACAAGTGTTGTATTTAAGGTACAGGGAGAGTTGTGGATAAAATATACATGTACGCCAAGACAAAATGTAGAGGTTTGTCATGGGAAATATCCTGTGTGTCTGAATAGAAGGTCACAATGGCACAATTATGTAACAGATTTCATGAAGGACCTGCGAATAAGAGATAGGTACATCCAAATGTTACATTTGTACCGTCCAATTTTATTTTCTAGCTTTTTTTCCTTTTACACTGCATAAATTCATTATTCGTCTGTTTGAAGTGTGTGTGGAATGGGGGTGGGGGTGCGGTTGTTACTTGAATAGAGTGACAGGGGATGTCGTCTGTGCATGCGTTCCATTTCGATCAGGGAGGGGGAAGGGGGTAATATCAAGTCTTTATACACAGATCAAAAACACCAAACCATTATATGATATCTTTCGTATGGAATTGTAAGGAAGAGCGCTTTTCACATACACCTTAATTTGTTCATCTTCTTGGAAGAAACATTTTTAAGCGGGTTAGAGCTCAATGTTGGGATCATGCTAGCTTAATAAACCACTTAAGAGATCTCTCTGCAAAGACAGTAGGGACAAACATGATCGAGGTTTATGTATTCCAGCATGCTATAGAAGTTCAAGGCGAATTTGGGAATACTTTTGACTTGGCCAAGGTATATGTACAAGGATCATCGTATAGGGACATTTACCGAGGCTCTTCGTTCCTTGTAAAGGAATATCATGATTGATGGTTTAATTGTGGAGCCTCTTTATTTTTGAAGAGAACTTTTCGAATGTGAATCAATTAAATACTTATGAATAACGGGTAATTTAGATAATGGTGCATCACTTTTATTGAACGAAGTCGATCGCCCCGTGGCGCAGTAGTTAGAGCGTTTGCTCTCGAGTCGCGAAGTAAGTCGTTTGATCCTCACGTCGCAGGTTCGATTCCCACTGTGGGAAGTGCATATATATGGAGACTTTCCTTCGGATGAGACCGTATAAACCGAGATCCCGTGTTGCAATAGGTGCTGGCACGAAAAAGATCCTTCATTACTCAATGGCCCTGAATGCTGAGTATAGGACACCATTTGCAGCTCTCCACCGGCAAGTGGTGGCGTCTCCAGAGGCTAAACCGTTCCTTGTAAAGGAATATCATGATGGTTTAATTATGGAGCCTCTGTATTTTTACAGAGAACTTTTGAGTCACCATGGCGCAAGAGCGTTTGCGTCGCGGAATAGGATAATTCTCGAGAGGGACGTTAAACTAGATTCAATTTATCAATATTTTAAACGATTCTCGTCTATATCAGCGATAATAAATGGAAAAGAAAACAAAAACAAAAAGGATTTTGACAACATATCGGAAGGAAATTCAACTGATATATTTAGCTCAGCCTAATATTACATCCAATGAATATTTTTTCCCTTTATTTCTTCATTGCAATTAATCAGTGCATAAACGACACTAAGCAAATCACGTACATAGATTTCTTGAAATATTGCTGTCACATTAGTTATACAGTGATATATTCATTTATAATACAATGTATATTCAACATATTTAATGTAGTTTACTTTGAATGTTTTTTTCTCATAAAGATGTAAATATAAACAATATGTCCTTCTTTGTTAGTGCAAGGAGATTTGAAGAAAAAAAATTATGTTTCTATCAAAGTCGAACAAAGAGAGATAACTGGATCTTCGAGCACTGCTGACTTGACTAAACGTTGTGGTGCCGACTTTATACATTTGTAATCACCATGACACCTTGGTGCGGCATACAGACGATTTATATAATTAAAAATAGGACAAACAGAAAGCCACATGCACTGTTGGTTTAAGACAGTATAGCAGCAGCCATTCCATCTTATAATAATGGATTTTTTTTCCAAAAAAATACCCCTATTAACAAAGACAGGTTTTGAATTCCCAACAGTTTTCATTAGAATCAAACTCTTATTTCTCACAGGTACTTGTGGACAGGACCCCCCTCCCCCCCGATATTCAACCCGGGGGGGAGGGAGTCCTGTCCACAACTACCTGTGTTATTTCTCGCATGTTATTCATTCGAAGATTCCAGCGGTATACAGGCTAAAAGGTCCATTAAACTATACAAAATAGGAGCAAAGCAAACACGGACCTCCGACACATCAAAGGTGGGATCAGGTGCCATGGAGGAGTGAGTATCCCATACCGACCGGTCACACCCGCCGTGTGCTCCTTATCATGATCGGGAAATAACAGAAAAGTCCGTTGATAATTCAGTTTGTAAATAATTAATGACCTAACAAACAGAATGAAAACCACCAGTTATACTGTAGCATTTGACTCAATGATAAATTGTATTTGCTGATCGAGAAGGTCATGTATCGACCAAAGAACTTCCGAAATGATGACTTTAAACGAGACTGCTGATCATGATAATCTTATTATTTCTTAAAAACCATAGACATTTTAAAAACATATTATTACTAAACCGGGGCTCTCACGCAATAATACTACTGAAATTAACTATATTCCAAATCCAATACACGACTCTCTTAGACATATATACCTTTGACAGATACAAGTTTACCGTTCCATTTTTGCTCACGGTGTCAAAATTCCTGCGTGTTTTCTAGATCCTACCTACCTGAAGTTTGTACCAACATATTCCAGCACTGATGTACACATTTTACAAAGAATCCACTTTTTTAAACATACGTTTGGTAATTTGTACCAACTTATTATTTCACTATACAGGATATTCCAGAAATTCTAATCCGCTTGAAGTGCGATTTTTGGAGCGGCTTCATAACTGGAAAGTGTAATTACACCCATTCCCCTTTCGTGTGACGGTACATGTACGTATTTTGGGTTTGAGCTGGATAACATTCATCAAAGTGTTATAAGACTTTTAAAGGGCACTGCAAGGGTGAAGCATCCCCTCTAAAAAATTACGGCAGCATTCGACATTGATCCAGATGCAAATTATCATCTCCGTTTCGCACAGGACTAACTCACACACATACAAACACAGCACATGACTGCATTACTATATCCCCTCCAACTACACGTTTTATGTGGTGTGATGGGAATCGTATGGAGAATTACTCGATCAAAAAACATACTACTTTTCACTATACATGTATATCAGATTATTTTTTTTTACCTGTGAATCAAGTACGCCGGATCCGGATATATTATAATTTAAAGTTTGTATCTAGTTTAAAGTTTGTATTTCTTGTACCAACTTATATGTCTGCTGTATAATACAGGACATACGGAAACTGTTGGCAGGTACCAGATTAATTCGGTTTAAACCAGATGGTACAAGGTCGAATGGTTTCTAACCTTGTAAACCATACCAAGTAAATTAAAAATTAACAACATGATACGATGATCAATTGCCTGTGAATAACAGTGTGAAAACAATCCCTAAGCTCCCCACAAAGGGACCGAAAACCCTGGCTTGCAGTGTCTTTCGGACCTAACGCATAACAGGAGGAAACATATTTAAATAGTACAAGACTAACAATTTGCATTTGGTAAAAAGGGGGGGGGGGAGGGTAAAAACTTCAAAATTCATTGTATTAATAGTGACAACTCTTGCAGGTGTAGTCGTTGTTTATAAGACCAAACCATAATTTTCACGTGTTAATTTTAAGCGTTACACATTTCACGCAAACAAGGACGTATTTGTACAATGTATATAGCGTTACCTGAGCAAACAAGTGCCAAACCGCCTTAAACAGGCAAAACTGACTTTTTGTAAACAAACTGATCACGTGGATATTGTGAATCATCCGACCAATCAGAGCAATGACCCCCCCACACACACACACACACACACCATCCCCACCCCACAAAATAGGATTTTCGAGTTTGGGTAATTTTCACGTTTCCTTTTTTTTTTTTTTTTTTTTGCTTGTCAACTTTTTTTAGGTAAAGAAAAAATTTTTTCTCAGGTTGGCCCCCCCACTTTCAAAAACGATGCTACGTGCCTGAGTCCCCTCTGGTTAAATTTATCGATTTTAAGTGAAACAATTCTATAAACCCGTAATTTATTTTATTTATTTATTCACTACTAGTAACAATCATTAAGATCAAGATTTAGTAAATGACTTTGATGTCATAATCAATTTCAACTTTCTTTTCCCCGTATTTTCCAGCTTTAACAGAATAATGTAGAAAGTACGCTATTTTCATGGAATTCAATTTGAAATCATATATGAAAAGTATAATCCAATATATACCTATTCTAAAGATGTTATTTTAAAGAAGATGTCATATAAACATACAAATTACCATTTTCTGAAAGACAGTAGGCAATATGGATACATTTCCTTTGTCGAGTATGAAAAAAACTCCCATGACTGGTTTTCTTAATTTTTCATTAAAAATGACAGTTGAAAATATGGTTTTTCATCTCGTTTAACTGCAAATTATGATCCGAAACACTTCGATCATTTGGTCAAGCTAAAGTTATAAAGCATCATTAAAGGAATTCATTTCTCAAATCTGATAAATCTGTAGGCATCTTTCATTTGCTAGATCTTGACCTTACAATTACAATTAAAGCAATATAATCATGATTATAACAGGTAATAGTTGCATTTTAAAATATAATATTGGCATGACCCTCACTAGCAAAAGTTCTCACTAACCCTGCTATTAAATTACTGGTATATGGTTCACAAAGAAATATATAAAGCATCACATTTAATAATAGTTACTGTACAATATAAAGCGAAACCAAACTGCTATACACTTCAATGAACAGAAGTAGATAATATTGATATAAGCAAGTAATCATAAAATTACAACGGTACGTACTACCGGGTATTACGTTAAGTATATGTATTTTGCTGGCCTGGTTGGATAGGATGCCTATATTGAGCAGTCTGGTAAAATGTTTTTCTGAGAAAAAAACTAGAGGTACTGTGAGCAATGAGCTCACTAAATGATACCCCCCGCCTCCCATATGAATATAATGGCAGTGTCCATGTTTTGCTCTGGAAAATCAAAAATATATGTCAGATCAAAAATTAAAATACGAGGTGCACAATGGCAATATGTAATTAAGAATCTGTGAAAGTTTCATTAAATTTCCTTCAGTGGTATGAGAGGATTTCCGAATTAGAGATGGGTACCCCAAAGCGTAACAGACGGACGGACGGAAATACCGATTACTAAATATATACCCTCCCACTTTTCAAGCGGGGGGTATAAAAAAACAGCTTGCTCGGTCTTGAACCCCAAGCAATCAACACAGCTTACAGGAGGAAAACTTAACTGACTTGTTGGTCTGACATGTATGGCACGCCAAATTCACAAAAATGAGCTAAACATAATTTCACAGTCGATAAACTAGGTTTATCAGTTGTAAACTATAGTTTACGGATTGTAAAGTATAGTTAACAACGTTAATCTATATTTCACATCTGTAAACCATAGTTAACGCGATAATCTATGTTTCACAACCGCAAAACAGATTATCTGATAAATACAGTTTCACGATTTGTAAACTATAGTTTACAAACAGTAAACTATAGTTAACGATCTGATAAATATAGTTTAACGATTTGTGAAACTATAATTAACAAATCTTAACTATAGTTTACGATTGTAAATTATAGTTTACAAACGTGAATCTATGTTTATCAACAAAATCTATTGTTAACGCTTTATTACAGACAGATAAACTTAGATTAGCATTCGTAAACTATAGTTAACAACCGTTAAACATAGTTTTACAGATGAAAACTATAGTTAACGAATTGTTAACTATAGTTCTCTATGGCACGCCAATTCACAAAAATGAGATAAACATAGTTTCACATTCGATAAACTAGGTTTATCGGTTGTAAACTATAGTTTACGGATTGTAAACTATAGTTAACAACGTTAATCTATATTTTACATCCGTAAACCATAGTTAACGCGATAATCTATGTTTCACAACCGTAAACTATACTTAACACTGAAAACAATCATTTTTGATTGCAAATCATAGATTATCTGATAAATACAGTTTCACGATTTGTAAACTATAGTTTACAAACCGTTAACTATAGTTAACGATCTGATGAATATAGTTTCACGATTTGTGAAACTATGATTTACAACTCTTAACTATAGTTTACGATTGTAAACTATAGTTTACAAACGTGAATCTATGTTTATCAACAAAATCTATTGTTAACGCTTATTACAGAC